>NC_136911.1:20767189-20912189 GCF_949606895.1 Notothenia rossii | reverse complement strand
AATCGAGGGGAAGTTCCTAAAATCCATCTAAACATTACCCATTGAGGAGTGAGAGTGATACGCACGCAGTTTGCCCAAAACTGGAAGCTGGGTTGTAGCTCTCATAGCAGCTAATAGCAGCTAATATGAAATCTCCGTTTTTGACAAAAATGGAATGATGGGTTATCAGGAATCATTTCAAAGTGACACAGACACATTGGATTAACCTTCAGCAGCGTTTCTATCGTTTCAATGCCATTGAACACAACTTTTGATCAGAAACACAGCAAAGGTAAGACATATTTGCCGTTTTGGCTCCGTAAAGCTCCGTTGTGTGTTGTCTGGGTTTGCCTTCGCTGCCCTGAGTTTTGTGCAGAGAGCAGATCCGATAAGTAATAAAATATTTCTACCGTGAGTTCTGTGCTAATTCAGAGGCTTGGTATTACCCTTGTGTTTCGTTTAGCTAAAAATGGTTAATAGTGTCTGATAGCTGAGTTTCTTCCCGTTAAGTGGGTATGACACATTCATAGCTTGTTAAATGTTAAGAAGCCCTCAGGCGCTGTTTCAAGGTTCTTTATTTGCCATACGAGCATAGCTACAGAGTAGTTATGTCGATGAAAATCTTAGGTCCCAGGCTTCTCCAACAGTGCAACATGTTGCGTTCTGCCCCCGGTACCATGTTTTGGTAGAAAAACTACCAATTAGGCTAAAACAAAAATCATTCGATAAAGCAGTTGGCAGGAGATGCAGATTATTTACTCCAAGTCATTTTACTTTTCCCTTCTGTAGCTCCTCAAGTGCTGTTCGGTGAACTCATCTTAACCCTCCTTTTCACACCTCTTTGAAAGTGTCACACACACACACACACACACACACACACACACACACACACACACACACACACACACACACACACACAGTTTTTCTTACTAGATAAGTGGATCGATCTGTGGATCAAAGCTACAGCCAGAAGCCAATTTCTTTACTGCAGCTTCACAAATAATTAAAATAGGGGCAGGCGGCTAACCTGGTTCTGTCCTAAAGTTAAGAAATCTAATCACTAGCAACCTTTAATGTATATCTCTGAATGAATGACATATAACATGTTAAATAGTGAGATTTGGAGGTTTTTCGAATCAATTTGATTGATCCAAAATAGGTATTTCATGTAGCTTTGAATCTAAATCTATGTTTGGTTTGTGAATTTAATGTCACACTTTATTTCCACCATGTTCATTAAAAACATTCCTCTTTTCAACCTCTGTTTCAAATGTTTCTGTAGATGCTGATGAAGACACTGAGAAATATCCGCTGATTGATCCTGAGTCAACCGTCCAAAGGGAAATGAGAAATTTGAGACACACCAAACTCTCAACACGTTACTAAAATGGACTTCGACTCGCAGAAGGAATATAAATGAGAATAAGAATAATTACACTGCCAGGTAAGTCTGAGATAAAAACTGATAAATGTGTTTGCTCTCTCAGTGGCAATTAGTTATACTGTGACAGTGTCAACAGGTCAAGTACGTTTAAAAAGACATTTGCTCAAAGCTTGTGAACTCACCAAGATTGACGCCAAAATCGGGGTTTTAATGATCCACCAGAAGACATCAGTGTTCTCGATTATATCCCAGCACCTGATCAGATGACATTAAATGACTTTATTATTGTCATTGCACAAAATGCAAACTCTGAGACAGGAACATGCAGTTAGCATCTAAGCAGAAAGTGCAAAAGAAAGAGTAAAATGAAGTTTAATAGCATAAGTATATAATATGACAGATATAAAAAAGCTACAGCAGTGGCGAGCCGTCAAGGCCCTGTGAGGGCCTAAGATATTCTAAAAAATCATATTTAAAAACATTAAAAAACATTTTAATTTTTTTTAAATATATATTTTTTAAATATTATTTTTGTTATATTTTTTATTAGTTTTACTGAAAAAAACTTGATTTAATTGTATTTCAAATATAATTTCCAAAGAAATAAATCCTTTGAATCTGCCTGTTCAGTCTCTGTTTGAATGTAAAGGGTTACATGAAACTGAACGAGAGAGTAATGTCAAATGACAGTACAATTGACCAATCATATCTTCCCTCTAAATGGGTGGGTTTTATTATCGCGGACTTAATGACAAGTTCCGCCCGCTGTGAAACTTTTTTCTTGTTTCCATAGCAACAACAACTTCCTGTCAACAGCGTGAACTCGCCTTCAAAATAAAAGCATGCCAAATTACACTTAAGACATACAACTGCAACGAGAGTAACAAACACAATGCAATATTATTTTCAATGTCAAAGAACACAAATAGGGTTCACAGGTGTTGTTTTGTGTGGTAGAGGGGTCGCTTTCATTGATGCGTTTTGCACACCAGGCCGTTGTTTTGATATTCCGCTGAAGTATACGCTGCGACGTAATAACTCTTTTTTTTTCTTCATTTCGAGGGAAGGGAAGGGGTGGGGGTCAGAGGGCCTAGGTATAAAGCTCACGCCTCGCCACTGAGCTACAAAGTCTTATGAGAATATAAACAGTGGTTAAGAAATGAAACACACTATAGAGCTTGTATTAATAAACACAGTATAATAGAGACAGAAAATATTAAACAAAAGGGATGATTATTGATACGTTATATAAAAAATACAAATAAATATGAGCATGCTATTGAAAAATTTGCAGGGATAAAGCGATATTAATTCCCGAGATAAACTCAAAGCCGTCTCAGATGTGTTTCTCTTACCCCACGTCGTTAAAGTAGGCTTTGAGGATGCTCCACGCTGTGATGAAGACCATCGGCCCTCCTAGGGACATAAAAGAAGGATTTAAGAGTGTCTCACCCCCAGGGGGACAGACGTATTGAAGGCATATGAGGAAGGTTTTGTGTGACAAATATGGTTTCCAAATCTGTTAGTAAACAACTAGAATTTTTAGCTGTGAATGTCGAAGTAACAAAGGGTCAACAGGTCATGGTGGTGGATTGCTACAGGGCCCCCTCGGCTGTCAAGGACTCCTTATCTTCATTGGCAAAACTGTTATCTCAACTTTCCTACAAGGAAATAGTACTGCTTGGTGATTTTAATTGGTTAACTTCTGTGTCAGAGGATTTTAAAAACCTGTGTACCTCTTTGAACATTACTCAGATTATAGACAGTCTTACTCGCCCAAATATTAAGTCCCCAAATAAATCCTCCTTAATTGATCTCATTTTAACAAATGTTCCATATAAATACTCATCTGTGGGAGTATTTGCTAATGATGTGAGTGACCACTGTGTTGTAGCCACAATTAGGGACACTAAGGTCCAAAAAGTTAAACCACGCATCATCACAAAGAGAGATAAAAAACACTTAGTGGAGCAGGGTTTTTTACATGATCTGTTTGATTTTGATTGGGGAAAAATCGATCTGTGTGCTGATGTAGATGGTCTTATTTTTATCTTGGTTTTATGAAAATTATAGATAAACATGCACCTCTGCATACATTTAGAGTGAAGGGACGATGGTTTTCTGCTGAACTGTCCAGTCTCCTTCATGAGAGAAAAATGCCTGGGCAAAGGCTAGGAAATCAGGCTCAGAGGTAGAATGGCTACGCTTTAGGCAGCTAAGGAATAGCTTCACTTCACATGTCAAAAGTGCTAAGTCAAAGTACTATTTGTCAGTTACCACAGAAAATCTGAATAATCCTAGGAAATTTTGGAAAGCCATAAAATCGATTTCCACTAGTGATATCCCAAATGAGCTACCTCCATGCCTCACCACAGCATCTGGCATTATATCAGACAGGGCCACCATGCTAAATTGCTTTAATAAGCATTTTGTCTCTTGTGGCTCTCTGTTTGATTCTGTCACTGACTGTGCTTCTGCTTCTGTGAACGCTCCAGTCCTTGACTCTGAACAATGTGGTCTGGAAAACCCTTTCAGTTTTACTCCTTTAACTGTTGGTATTGTCCATGAAGCTTTATCCAAGTTAGATCCTAGGAAACCGGCTGGCCCGGACAACGTAGAACCTTTCTTTTTAAAGATAGCTGCAGATTTTATTGCTCCACCTCTTACTTCTCTTTTTAACCTCTCCCTCAGCACAAATACAATTCCTAAAGTATGGAAATCTGCTTATGTCCTGCCTCTACTGAAAGGAGGGGAGGCAACTATTTTAAATAACTATAGGCCAATCTCTAAATTGTCAGTTCTGGCTAAGGTGCTTGAACGCCTAGTGAGTGAACAAGTAAAGGAGTTTTTATGTATAAATAATATCCTGTCTAAACATCAGTCAGGCTTCAGGAAGAAACATAGCACCATCACTGCAACAATGAAAGTGGTAAATGATATTACTAGTATGCTAGATAATAAGCAGAGTTGTGCAGCTCTGTTTATTGACCTTTCCAAAGCGTTTGATACCGTTGATCATCGCGTCTTAAAACAGAGGCTACTCAGTATTGGCATATCCAGCCATGCAGTGGGGTGGTTTGTGAACTACCTCTCTGAAAGGTCCCAATGTGTTCATTTTGAGTGGTTAAACATTGCTAATGGTGTTCCTCAAGGTTCTGTTTTAGGTCCACTTTTATTCTCCATACTGTATATATCAACAGTTTAGGTGAAAATGTGGATGAAGCTACTTTACATTTTTATGCGGACGATACCGTGATGTACTGTGCAGGTCCCTCCATTCAGGAGGCTGCTGTTAAATTACAGGCTGTTTTTAACATTATTCAGACTCAGCTCTCTGAACTAAAGCTTCTTTTAAATGTGGATAAAACCAAGATAATGCTCTTTTCAAAAGCTAAAAAGACACCAGAGCCTGTTTTAGATATTGTATCAACGCAAGGAATAAAACTTGAAGTTGTTGCCTGTTACAAATACCTTGGTATCTGGCTTGATGATTGTCTCTCTTTTAAACTTCATGTCAATAACCTGCTTAAAAAGCTGAGGGTTAGGCTAGGTTTCTTTTTCAGGAACAAGTCCTGTTTCTCGCTTGAGGCCAGGAAAAGGCTCTGTGACCTTTTGACCTGTGCTGGACTATGGTGATCTGATGTATATGAATGCACCTGCCAACTACCTGAGCAAACTAGATGCTGCGTATCATAGTGCTCTGAGATTTTTCACTAACTGTAAAGCACTTACTCATCACTGTACCCTGTATACCAAGGCAGGTTTACCATCACTCACTGTACGGAGGCTCAGTCACTTGTACACTTTTATCTATAAAGCTATGTTGGGTAAACTCCCGTATTATATCTGTTCATTAATAAAGCAGAAAGTTGCAAGCAGCTATTGTCTGCGATCGCAGGATATAGTCTTGTTAGATGTGCCAAGAGTAAGGACTGTCTTAGGTAAGACAGCTTTTATGTGCGCAGCTCCACTTGCTTGGAACAGTCTACAGGCAAAATTGAAATTGAGCATTTTTATTTCTCTGAATGTATTTAAGGCACGTCTAAATGAAATGCTTTCTGACACTCTGGGTATTTGTAAATGTTGAATATGTAAATATGATATCCTCTGTTGTTTGTTTGTATGTTGTTTTTATGTTTCATGTGGAACTAAATGATGCAGGTCTCCCTTGTAAATGAGATCGATGATCTCAAGGGACCAATCTGTCTAAATAAAGGTTTGAAATGAAATGAAATGAAGGCGTCCTCACCCCAGCCGATCATGATGTAAGCCCAGAAGTATTTCCTCTCGGAGAAGAAAGAGACGGCCAACAAAGCGTGCAGGTAGAGACCTTCCACCAGCAGCCAGAAGAAGCTGGCCATTATGCAGTACTGGAAGAACACAATCACCACTTTGCAGCCGACCTGGGAAAGGACGGAAAAGCACAAGGATTTTCCACATGGATAAATATTGAACAGTGATATTGATAATACAGAATAGATTAATTCCAAATAGCGGCACAATTACATCTTTGAAATACAGGAGAATGCACGTATCGGTTTTGGGTACATGCTGTCTTTATTTAACTTAAATAGGACGATACATTTTTTCTATTTGTTCTATCACAAAAGGACACATCAACAACATGTCCCACGCTGAGAAGTTACCCGACACGCCTCTGAGCGTTCAATTAAATGTGATTCACAGAAAATCCATCCATGAGCCGTCAGAAATAATGGCGGGCTGATGGTGAGGTGATTACTCTGCAGCACAAGTAGTTGCTTTCTGGTCCGTTAGCAGCTTCAGAATATGTTTCATAATGGGTGTTTATCCTAAGTGATATTTTAATGAAGCATAATGAGGAATTGGATGTCACTCAGTAGACTGTTGTTTACTCTCCTGCAGCCAAACACTTGATTTGTCCTTTTCTCAAAGACAAAACAATTCAATTTAGCCTCCTCCAGATTAACGGATCCTCTTGATAATAACTAACAACTCACCTTTAAAGTATTATTAATGTAATGTACAGAATATCCATTACCTTATATAAAGTGGTACCATTTAATAGCGCAGAATTTGTTCATCAAGCTGTGTTTTATGTAACATATTTTGCGCTTGAAGGCTGTAAATAAAGAAATAGGAAAAGGCTGGCACAGTGCAGAAACCCATCAGATGTGTCAGTGGGCAGAGGGACAGTAGGAACAGCCATGCAGGATAACACATCAGCTCTCTTCTGGTTGGCTGACGGCTGCGAAGCAAAAAGACTTCATCAGGACGGGCGAGCCTGAAGATGAAGACCGCGTTATTGAACTAGTTACACAAGGATGCGGATAAAAGGTTATTTCCCTAATGGTGTGGGCTGATCTGATACTCGCTGCAACGCACAGGCTGTGCGGAGATCTCAGAGAGAGACAGTCCATACTGAGCCCATTTCAGCACGACCCTGTGACAGTGACCACTTTAACAGATGCATTGAGAGGTGAGGGAGACTCGGGAGGAATTGGGAGAAGGGTGAAAAGGACAGTGACAGATTAGGAAAGGAGTGAATGGATATGGAAATGTTGATAGCAGAGAAATAAAGATGACGCAAATATGGAAAAGGACCCGAGTGGATATGAATAAGGCAACAGCGGAAACAACCCACTGACGTTAGAGCAGAGCAAGGACAAATAAAAACAATCAAGCTTTGGAAAATAACTGAGAAGGGATGCGTGTGGCTCAGTGGATAGAGCCTTGGTGTTGGGATCAGGGGGGCACAGGTTCAAACCCCACTGCAGTCAGCATGTTCTTGTGTCCCTGAGACACTTCACCCCAAAGTGCTCCTGTGGGGATTGCCCACAGTATTGAGTATGTAAGTCGCTTTGGATGAAAGTAACATGTAATGTAAAAAGAGTTTCCTATGATGATACTGTGTGTCATTTGTTTCCAAACTTGACAATAAATGGAGCTGTTGTTTTATGGGTTAACCATACCCTACATACATTTACTATCATGTGTATTCTTAACCCTCCTGTTGTCTTCGGGTCAAATCTGACCGATTTACTACTTTCATCAATCATAACTTTTTTGTTTTACATTCGATTGCATGAAGGCTTCATGATATCCTTCACAGTAGTCATCTGAACATGGAAAATGGCTGGTCACCACTTTCATAGAATTTTGGATGATTTAGTCAACTTTGTAACACCCATGGTGTTCCCGGTATAAAGAAAAGGAATTGGTAACCATCCGGATCAGATAAAACACACACACACACACACACACACACACACACACACACACACACACACACACACACACACACACACACACACACACACACACACACACAACAATTTGACACATTCCCCGCTCTTATGTGCCCATCCCCCCACATGGATCACACCTGGAACACGCAATACATGTTCAGTGTCTGTTCTTTGTATATTTACTGCAGTGTTTCATGTATACCAGTAGTCTGATACAATACGTACAGTTTGAAAGGGTGTTAAATGAAATATGGTGATGATTAATGTTTTTTGTGTTAATGTGATAGCAGTTAAAACAGGACCGGTGACCGTGAACACCAAAGTAAGGGGGGGGGGGGGGGGGAACGAAGACAATAGGAGGGTTAACTTGAGT
The DNA here is from genome assembly GCF_949606895.1 of Notothenia rossii. Lineage (NCBI taxonomy): Eukaryota > Metazoa > Chordata > Actinopteri > Perciformes > Nototheniidae > Notothenia > Notothenia rossii. The sequence goes on along the minus strand of NC_136911.1, from coordinate 20,904,226 downwards.
ATTGTATGCTACTATACTACATTTCAAAAGGAAAGATACTACTTTCAACTCCATTACATTAATTTGGTATACTTTGCAGAGAATGATTCAATTGATTATACAATTAAACAATCTAGTAGTATAAAAAACACATATCGAAATCAACAACTCTTGAGGGAATGAAGTATATAATGCTGTCCCTACTTATCTCACTGGATTCAAGTTTGAATATAGAACTTGCAAATATTATTATTAAGAGTATTCTTTCACAGGGACAGTGCTACGTTTTTGTATAATAAAGATTTCTCTTTTTACAAAGTAATGCTAAGAATACATAAACATAACGGACTTAACATTTGACACAATTTACACAAATACCTCTCCTGATGCAGTTAGTTCATCAAAAAGCGTCTAAAAACAGGAACTACTGTCCTACAGGTTCTGCTGAATTTAGCCACACTCTGATTGGCCACGAGCTGCTCTTAATTAGGAGCCAACAGGTGTCTTTAATTACCTTCAATCGACTCAGGGGAATCATTCAGCTGAAAAACTGAAATGACCAAAATAGAGTAATATTGTCACGCCGCCTGTCAGAACTTCTTCTTCTTCTTCTCCTGCTATTATTAATGAGAGTAGGCACTGTCTCTTAGTGTAAACATCCTCCCTGCATGAATAAATGCACCTCTCATAAATGTCTGATGAGTGGACTTGTTGAATCAATACAAAGCTGGTGGAATTTACACATATAAATAATACATTAAGCCCTCTGTGTTTCTCTGGGAGCTCATATTGAGGTCTCATTAAAGCAGGTATTTGCTAGTCTTCATGAATTCATGGGGGAGGAATATGTGCTGTCTATACCTATATGCTATTTTTAATGCGTGCACACCAGTACATAAAGCCTTCCTTCAACGGCATGTGGAGGAAGGCTGCCACACACACTGCACCTTTAATAATGCATTCGTTATACGCCTGTCCACAGCGTTTACAGTATATCATGAATTAATATGATGTGACACTACGGGGCGGGTCCAGCAGCATGTGCATTATGATTCATCTATTTGAAAATATCTTATATTGTTTGTCGACAATGATATTATCTGGACTGTTATTGCTGTCGAATGATCATAGAATCATTTAAAACATATAGTCTTATACTCTCATTGCCTTTTAAATTGTATTTTTAGTCTTGTATGTGTTTAACAGAGACATATGTTAAGGGTTCAGGAGGGCAACAGGTAGTGTGAAAGGGGGATATGCAAAAGGTTAAGGGCAAGGGGGTCTTATGGTTTAATGGAGGGGATGTTTAGATGATGCCTAAGGGATTTTAAGGGTGGGACCAGTTGGCTTTTCTCTCGACTATATAGTGTGACTGTCTTCTTTATCCTCTGAGGAGGAAGTAGCTCTGTTCCTGGATCCATTTCACTTGTATATTGACTTTCTTTATGACTTTATGAAATATAACTTTGTCCATGAATCATTCATCAGTTTCTCTTAAGAATTTCCTCCACCATTGCTTCTGTACGTATTTCACAGTTCCTATGTCGGGGTCGTGATGAGCGCCGCAGCACGAAAAGTGTCTCTAATGTTTCTTTTCCCGACAGCAGCTGGCTCGTGTCTACACAATGGAGCCAGCCGCTATTAAACACTCTCTGAGGCTCCTCTGGTCGTGCGGCCGCATCATGTATCGTAAACCTCGTGTTCGGGGGGCCTCAGGGGTCTGCTGGTGGTGACGCTGACTGGAAGACATCCAAACACTGTGGGGGTGATGTAACTCTGAGCAGAAATGGCTAAGTGGCATAAAAGCCTGTGTGTTTAACATCTTCTGCCACTGTTTAGTGAAAACACGCTTTGAGTAGAATAGGCCTATTAAAACGCCATTATCATATTTGTCAGCATTGAGGCGATATGTGTTGCCTCTAGCAGCCGTAGTAAATATGATGGGAGAGACAGATTCAAACTGAAAGTCTGATTTTAATCCAGGAGACGAGGGGTTTATGCCTCTCCTAGAACAAGTTGAATTATTTGACCATAGCTTTTTTTAATGTAAACCAAATTACTACATGTATGTAATTTAGCTAACGTAACCAACGTGAAAATATGGAGTCAGATTTGGGTCAATATTGTAGCGCGCAAAACAAGCTACTCACGAGCGGAAAATGTGTTTTTACACGCGCATGAAATGACCCTCACGCGGAGATTAAACCCCGCGAGCAGAGACAGCCCTCCTGCTCGCTCGCGGAGTCTGTCTGCGCGCGTGAAAAGTTTCTGGCACTTTGGGGCGGAGCCACTGGACTTTGATTGACAGCTGCCAGGAAACCTGGAGTTGCCAGGTTTGATAAATGCCTGAACTACCAAGAGCCGAGGAGTGACAGCAGCAAGATCAGTTGGACGAGATTGAATGGTGAAGATGTCCATAAAAAAACATTATATTCGTAAAGTGTACAGCTAATATATATATTAATTAATTTTATATAAAACAATATATTTTTGAGTGGGCTGTATCTGTCGAAAACCGCCATAGTATTACTATAGTATACTGTAAGAGTTGTATAGTGTCCTATAGTCAGTTTGTAGTGTTCTGTAGTATTTTTCACCTGCTATCGTATTACTATAAAAAAAAAATTGACAGCAGCAATGTAAGTTGGACGAGATTTAATGGTAAAGATGTCCATAAAAAAACATTATATTCATAAAGTGTACAGCTAATATATATATATATATATATATATATATATATTACTTTTCGCGCGCGCAGACAGACTCCGCGAGCGAGTGAGGCTGACACTCCCGCGAGCGAGCAGGAGGGCTGTCTCTGCTCGCGGGGTTTTAATCTGCGCGTGAGGGTCATTTCATGCGCGTGTAAAAGCACATTTTCCGCTCGTGAGTAGCTTGTTTTGCGCGCTAGAATACTGACCCAAATCTGACTCCATAGAAGGGAGTTCAAGTGTCTCGAGGTGAGGGGCTGATGGAGTGTCCAATGGGGTAGCGTTACGCTGCGTCCACACGGCGGCGTGCGTTGAAGCTTGCCGGTGAGCTTTTCTGAAACTCGACCAACAACCAATCACATCAATCCCCCGCCCCCGGACACACAAGCACACGCTTTGATTGGCTAGAGCTTGTACTGGCATATGATTTGATTGGCTGACGCTTCCACAATGCAGTTCGGCAAAGCGTGCAGGGCCGCCTTGTGGAAGGGCCGTTACTGCATGATTTTGCCAGAGAGCCAGAATGGCATGCCTATTTTTGTATTTATCCCCATTTGAACTGAGGGTCTCGTTATAATGGTGGTTTAATGTGGATAATTAGCCTACTTGCGACATTTTTACTTTAGGGGATTGACTCCTGGGATTAAGGACAACAAGACTCCCCAAAACTCAAACACATTAAGCGACAAAAACAACGGCGATGAACTCACGGAGTCCGAGGAGGAGCAGTTGTCCACCTCGCCGACCTCGTAGAGGACGACGTCCTTGATGAAGACGGCGATGGCCTTCAGGATGAACGACACGAACAGATGCATGTGGATGTAGTTCCTCGTGCAGTGGAGCTTCCTGAGATGCACAGTGCAAGAATACAGATCACCAGACGAAGGGCAAACACAATTCGATAAGAAGAAGCCCTTCATGCTCATTATCCAATGTCCTTGGAGTTAATAGCTTTAAATGACATCAAATCAAAGACTGACTAATAATAATTGAGCTCATCAGCTTCTTTTATCACTGTGTGGTTGGGTCTGCCTCGGTTTTTAATGCTCCTCAAAGACAAGGGAAGTGTATTTACAAAGGACTAATTAAAAACCTTTGTAATCTTCCTTTTTTAAAGACGATTAAAGCGCGAAGGAGACCGACAGATGGGTGCAAATGTCTGCAGTTGTGTGGAGGCTGCCATTGGCTCACATCATTTGTTTGTGCTTGTTCTCAGCTGTCATGCAGCACATGCACCATCACTTTAGAACCCCCCCCCCCCCCCCCAGGAGTCATTAAAGTTTTATCTAACCTTATCACACAGCCCAGAGAACTTGTTAACATTCTGTCTCTGCTGTTTAACAGCCGCTGCAATGTCAATGTGAACCCTTCCCCTCCGAAATATTTAGGCTGAGCATTTCTGTGCCTGAATGCAACTGCAGTCTAACTGATCAGACGCATACTGAGAGAGGAGAGTCGTGAAACATGTCTAATTATCTGTGTCTATGTTTGTGGCAATTGTGACATTTCATCTCCATAACTACGCAGGCCACAGATCTTTAATACTTTTCCATAAAACAATAGACATTATTTTTCCATTTTAGCTCATAATTAAATCAATAAAGTAATTGTTTAACTTTGTTACAATATATTTTTCTAATAGCTAAAGGATTTGTGTAGGAAAACAGGAAGTAACCCACAACAACATGCTTCCTTTTCAGAAATAAAGACATGCAGAAGCTAGCGAATCAAAGACAGGAAGTTGTTGAAGACGTTCTCTCCAAAGCTTTTTCCTCAAGAGCTCAGAAAACTGTCACGGTGATTCTCCCTGCCTGTAATCTGTGGTGTGACTCTCCACATCTCACCAACACACACTCTGTTCACACCAACACACACTCTGTTCCCACCAACACACACTCTGTTCCCACCAACACACACTCTGTTCACACCAACACACACTCTGTCCCTACCAACACACACTCTGTCCCCACCAACACACACTCTGTCCCCACCAACACACACTCTGTTCACACCAACACACACTCTGTTCACACCAACACACACTCTGTTCACACCAACACACTCTCTGTTCCCACCAACACACACTCTGTTCCCACCAACACACACTCTGTTCACACCAACACACACTCTGTTCCCACCAACACACTCTCTGTCCCTACCAACACACACTCTGTCCCTACCAACACACACTCTGTTCACACCAACACACACTCTGTCCCTACCAACACACACTCTGTCCCCACCAACACACACTCTGTTCACACCAACACACACTCTGTTCCCACCAACACACACTCTGTTCTCACCAACACACACTCTGTTCCCACCAACACACCCAACACACACTCTGTTCCCACCAACACACACTCTGTTCACACCAACACACACTCTGTTCCCACCAACACACCCAACACACACTCTGTTCCCACCAACACACACACTCTGTCCCCACCAACACACACACTCTGTCCCCACCAAGACAGACACTCTGTCCCCACCAACACACACTCTGTTCCCACCAACACACACTCTGTTCCCACCAACACACACTCTGTTCCCACCAACACACACTCTGTTCCCACCAACACACACTCTGTTCCCACCAACACACCCAACACACACTCTGTTCCCACCAACACACACTCTGTTCACACCAACACACACTCTGTTCACACCAACACACACTCTGTTCCCACCAACACACTCAACACACACTCTGTCCCCACCAACACACACACTCTGTCCCCACCAACACACACACTCTGTCCCCACCAACACACACTCTGTTCCCACCAACACACTCAACACACACTCTGTCCCCACCAACACACACTCTGTCCCCACCAACACACCCAACACACACTCTGTCCCCTTCACCTCCCACTGCCCAATCACAACTGTCCTTCTGCTTCAAACCTGTTGTTACATCTTGATTTCACACTTTCTTATTTATTTTTGATCCTGACCTTTGCGTGGCTTGTGGAAAACAAAACTCGTGTCAGGCGATTCACACCTTTGTGAAGAACATGGAACGGAGCTCTGATCTGTGACTCACACAGTCGCAGAACAAGACCCGTGAATTCAAATGCTACCGCAGGAGCAATCTCCTGTTTCCTACCTTCCCTGTGGAGCCGGGTATACAGGGGAGAATGGACGGTAGGATGGAAATGGTTGTATTAAATTACTTTGGCCTCGATTTCAAGGAGATGACGCGAGTGCAGGAGGACTTCTGTAAAACCAATCATTACTTTACACATAGTTTATCTGTAGCGATTTTCAAAATGTGGGAAACGTGCACAATCCAATACGATAAAAGGTCTTAAAAGTTTAAAACGGAGGTTTAAAAACGTCATTAAATAAAGATAACTTTATTAAGTCGTGCACATAAACTTCTGTCTGAAGCTGTGAGCCAACATCAAAACTGTGACTTTGGTCGAGGGTCTTATGAATTGTCACATATCAAACACCAGTGTCCTTAATCCCACTAAATGTCAATCTGCAGACACGGGCAATCAACAAATCCGTGACGTACGAAATGCATGAAAGGATCATCAGGTTTGAAAGTGTTCGCCTCTTTCTTCTTGTCTTTTATAGTTTAACATAAGCCCTAAAGCTTCACTGATCAGATATGATCACATCCCAGTTCTCAGTGTTTGATGTGCGACACTGAAATGTATAAGCTGTCATCTTGTCAGTGTGTCGGGCCGGCAGACATACTGTCAATGTCACCGTGCTTTATGGGAAATGACTCATGCTAATGCTCTCGGGGTCTTGCAGTGGTGACGGTTTTTGTTCTTATTATCCTTCTTAGAAACAACAAAGCAGAGAAATAACAGAGATTTGAAAAAGATGCAATTTCTTGAATTGCTTTCAAGAGTGAAAACTGTGTTTTTGTGTAACTCTCTCTGCATCAATTGAGAATTGTGATTGTTCCCGATAAGGAAACCTGAGTCGAGCTCTCTGAGATGATTATATGTGAGTGTGTTTCTACGTACCTGAAGATGCAGAGGATCACAATAGCTGTGGTCAGAGATATGAGGGAAACACTGTGGCCGATGGTGTAGCCGATTTTCACTTGCCAGAAAAACTTGCCCTGAAGAAAAGAAAACATTTCACAGTGAAGGAAACCGAAACCTCCCAACCTTAAAAATGCGCTTATCCAGACAAGCCTGGTTTGGACACTTTACGGGCAGAAGAAACATTTATATTAAAGAAAGATTATAAATGTCTGTCTTTTTATGCCTTTAATACTAATTTGAATTTTTATTAAAATTAATTAATCAATTTTTTTAATTTTTTTATTGTAATGTAGAGACAAGGCTTTTAATGACAATCATGTATTGCGTTACAATTATGTAAAAAAAATTATATTTGGCCTGAAATCATCTGAGGCCTGGAGCCCCCCCTGCGAACTTTGGCGCCCCCCAGGTTGGGGACCACTGGTCTAATGTGTAAATAAACAACCTTATCATATGAAAAGAACGATCTCCACCTCGACTAACAGAACTAAACTTTACTTTGATAGTTCAATTAGATTTTGCTAAAACAAATAGTCAATAAGTGAACGTTGAAGTGAGATTTTTTAAGCTAATAAAATGTGTTTATTTTTCAGACTTTTCTCTGATATTTTTCAGCTTCTTACAACAACTCATAAATACTCACTGTATGATAAGGGAGCGACAATCTATACATGTAATAAAAAAAAACTTCTAATAATTACTGACTCCAAAGACCTTTTAAACAAAGAATAAAAACAATCAGTAAAACTAGATTCATTCATCTTACTTCATCACATATGGAGCCTTTTCTCAGAATATCTTCACTGCAATGTCGCTGCCATTGCACTGTATGTTAAATGCTGGGTGGAAATAAGATTAAAAGCTCTGCATACTGAGATATAAAGTATTCAGAAAGGCCAACATCGAATTCCTTTTAGTGTATTCCACCAGCCGGGTCCCTCCTGACTTCCTATGTGGCATTTAATGAGTCTCAGAGAGCAGAGTGCCCAACAAGAAAGCTTTTACCACCCTGCAGCGAACATCCATTTTCCACCCTGCTCCAGCTAACCCACATTAGTAAACTCCACATTAAAATGAAACATATTTGATGTATTTATTCCATTTCTAGCCCTGAAGTCAGTATGAATAACCTATAATGACTTGAAATGCTGACAACTGAGGCAGGAATTATGAACGGATCTGCCATTGTTAATACAAAAAGTGTGTTTTGATTCATGCCTCAGCAAAAATGAATTCTTGGTTTATTCAATTGAGAATATTTTCGCTTTTTAAGTCATTAAATGTTCAAGCGTAAAAGGAATAGTTCAACTTGTGTTGCCCCAAGTTCAATACCACTCTTTTCTGTGGCTTGATTAAAATATTTTTTGTAATTGAACTAGGATAAAAGCTGGAATGAGTCACTCGCAGTACCAACTAACAGAAAAGAATCATCTGACCCTGCAGTTCTCCTCAGTCTTTCAGAGCAGACAGTAATTACTGATCACAGAGGAGCATTTAGCTACTAAGGAGACATATTCCCCTCAGGAGTTGGTGTGTGGAGAGTGAATATTGGACTTTTATTCATCTGGTTGCCAGAAAACAAAACTGAAAAATACCATAAATACTAAACAAAGTGATCATTTATGAATGTTGTGTTGACAGCTTGTTTTCAATGCCCCTTAAAGCAGAGCACACTTATTTTAGCTAGACTAAGCTAGACAGTAAGCAGGCTGTCTCAAAAGTTAAACATAATTATTGACTACAGTTCAAATTATTTAGCATGCCATGTTTATTGTGTTGAATAGTGAGCCTAACATAAGGTGACCAGATTTTCAAAATTAAAACAGGGGACATTTTGAGTTTTGCGGTCAATATATCATTAACATATCCAATTTTCTTCGCTGTTAAAGAAAAAAGGGGGACAATTCTGGTTCAATGTAATTCGAACATTTGAACTGTTGGATACAAACAGAAGTACGATATATATGAGACTTCAAAGGTCTTTTATTTTGAAACTGTACATCAGATTGTCCCGATTCTCTCTGAGTGACTAGATGGGGTGTCCCGCTATCACCCTGGAGCGAAATAAGTCTTTGATGATTTGACAGTTTTTGTTTTATTCTTATCTAAAAACAGAGGGATGATAGCTCATATATGAGACTTCAGAAGTCTTTTATTTTGAAACTCTACATCAGATTGTCCTGATTCTCTCTGAGTGATTAGATGGGGTGTCCTGCTATCACCCTGGAGCGAAATAAGTCTTTGATGATTTGACAGTTTTTTTTTATTCTTGTATAAAAACAGAAGGACGATAGCCCATATATGAGATTTCAAAAGTATTTTATTTTGAAATTCTACATCAGACTGCCTGATTTGCTCTGATTGACTAGATGGGGTCTCCTGCTATCACCCTGAAGTGAAATAAGTATTTGATTGACTTCGAATGACTCTTTGATTATGGACGGTTATCATTAAATAATAATCAAAATATTATCAATCGATCTAATTTGAGATTTTAAACAGCATACATTTTAATAGTCACCCAGTGAAAATGTCAGATATGTCTTCATAATTGTATCTTTACATTTTACATTCACTCAGTTATAATGTGGTAGTTATACGTAGTTTGTTTTAAATTATTATTGATCACATTATATAGTAGCCTACATATTTCTTAATTTAAGCTCCAGTATATATGAATATGTTTGGTGTGTTTTTTTAGGTATATTTGTTATTGACCGAGTAAACGCTTTTATTTTGAAGGCAGTTTTTACAGGCCTCTACCGTAATGCATAGGATATTCGCGCACAGCAATACAACGTGCGGGCAGGCTTGACTGTGTTTTCCGAAGTAGGGGCTGGTTTGACCACGGTCTGTTTACCCAGTGTTTCCTGACATGAAACGTTTTTATTTCACCTTGCTATGTGTTTTTAACGTATATTAAAAAACGGGGACATTTCCGGGAAAAGTTTCAACCGGGGACAGGCCAATACAAACGGGGACGTCTGGTCACCCTAGCCTAACATTTGTTGGTTAACTTATTTTTGAGCTTGAAACAGATGCAAAACTAAAGTTTCCCTCTACCTCCATTTTTGTGCCAGGCTAGGCTAAGCTAACCACCTCTGCGGCAGCACTTTACTTAAAACACAAGAGTGGTATTGATCTAATACATTTACTCTTGGCTATAAGGCAAATGTACCACAGTATATTTCCTAAATTAAACTCAATTTTCTTTCTGGATGTGAACAGAAAGTAGCTGTTTATTCCACCAAAAGCCAAACTTAAATTACAATACTTATCAAAGGATTAGCATGGACAGTTCCGCTAAGCTAGGCTAAGCTAAACGCTGCTAATTGCTGCAACTCTACTTAAAACACAATCTAAGTCATCTCACTCTTTTAAATAACTTCAAATAAGCACATTTCCTACAACAAATGTCTTAAATAAGCATCACATTTCTTTCTGGATGTTGGTTTATTCCATCTATAGTATAATTTAAATGACAACTGTTTAATATCTACCGTTTTGTACCTCTTGTGTTAGCCTACTTGTATTCCACCCTGTCATAACAAACACTGGAGTATTGAAACCAACAACCTACAGCATTTTTTCCTGACAACAGCGACCACCCACAGAGAAAGGAAAAGATGTTTTCTAATTTAATTCTTCCTGCCCACTGGGTCTCGAGAGATGATTTCCCGCTGAGCTGCGCCGTTCATTCACAATGATACAACTGGGTATCTTTACTGAGGCTTCTTATAGACTGCAGTGTTTTTACTCACATCGTCGCTGGTGCTGTTGAGATTGTATCCACAGTTCATGGCGATGTCAATAGGATGCATTTCAGTCCAACCATCTGCCGTGCAGGTTTTGGAGAGGTTACCTGGAGATAGAAATGACATGAATGGGTCACAGCCACCTAGAGGCTTGATTTATTTTTGACCTGCTCACAAAGTTAGTTTAAAATTGCTCCATGTAGTACTTTGACACATACTGCGACATTGTCAAAAACACTGCAAAACCTCAAACTCCACAAGCTTCTGTCCGACTCTCTCCTGCCAATCTGAGCCATTAATGACTTGTGCGTGATGTGATTTTGCAGGAAGCCACTTGGCTGTTACATGTGTTGACATTCTGGTCCTTCCGTTATCACTCAACAGTAAATAAAGATTAGATGTATTAGAAATAACCTTTTATTTCTCTGGCAAAGGCAATTTGCACTTAATTGTAGCTGAATCACTTTGTGAAGAGCAACAGAAAGTCTGTGATTTGGTTTATACATGGTATTTATTTAAGGGCTTATTTATTTGTGCTGTACCTGGGTTTGGTGTTGACAGATTGACCCAAATTACACGTCAACCCAAATGTGACCGACAGCCAAAGTGCTCAGTGCGTGTAAGAGAAGCAAATTAGGACTAAAAGCTTTCATATGGAGGCGATGAGCTGCAGAGGGAAGCAGCAGGAGGTCAGTGTGTGTCAGGGAGAGGTCATGTGACTGTTTTCTTTGGTTGCTTTATTTGAGTGTCATGCTGAGATGATATACAATATTTCCCCTTCATCTTCTCTTTTATTTTCTCTTCAGTTCAGTCCTATAATAACCTATTTCATGGATGTGTAAGTCCGACCCTCTTGGAAGACCTTGACTCAAGGACGTTTCACAATCAGTATTGAAAGAGCTTTAACACATGCCTGGATTGTAAGGGCTCTTTTCTTCACAAGGCTTTGCTTTGTTTTCAAGTGAACAGCAGCATGTCTCTGAAGCATGCAGAGATCTGTCCTCCCTGCACTCTACTTTACCCTTTCCAGCTCTGGAAGATTGAATATTGCATTTTTGAGACTGGTTTCAATATTTGATGTTTGCAACACAAATGAACATTACGCTGCCTTTGGTTAGGGAAAAGAAAATGCATTGCTCATGACACTTAACATTTGAAAATAACTCCTAACCCTTAAACAAGCAGAGGAGGAAGTTTGCTTTTCGCTGGTAATTTCTGTGGAAAACCTATCAGTACATTGAGTGAGACACATCCAGCAGATATATCAGTGTGAGTGCTGCTAACGCTTTGGGAGATTTTATAAGGTATGGCCATTTATCAGATGACTAAGTTGGCAAATAGACAGAACATTTCATTCCGCTCCCTCTGGTCACGTTACTCAGACTTCACGAGTGTCCTCTTAACCTGGAAATATCAAACAGGAGAAAGCTCAGCATGTCAACGTGCCTCAGTTTATGTGTAGAGATAGAGAATCAAAAAAGGGAGTCAGAAAGAAAGTGAACCAGAGGAAGCGAAACCAGGGAAACAAAAATCATGTTAATTTAGTTTTCTAAAAAGGTCCCGTGTCATGGCCATTTCTACTGATCATAATTCCATTGTTGAGGTCTACTAAAATAAATGTATATTGAGCAATTTTCCAAACGCCGAGTGTGTGGGTGTGAGGAAGTCCGCGGATTGGTCCAAACGTAATGGCTCCGCGGACGTTACGTTGCGTCACTATACCCGAAATACGTCACTATACCCACGAAGTAAACAATGGAAAAAGAGAAATGTCCAACGAGGCGCTCTGGGGCAGCATAGACAGGTCTTCTCTGTGTTAGAGTTTTACTCGCATGACATGGGACCTTTAAGTAAAAGATCTTCAACTCCATATGATAAAAAGTTCATGAATATTATGGACTATGTATGATAGGGAAGATTTGCACTACCTAGTTTAATAAAACAAGACGAGTGCAGCTATTAAAATGCAGCTTCATTTTAACACCTGTTCATTATTTAAGGATGGATTCACGTAGGACAGCTTTGAAAAAATACCATCTGGACCCTTCAGACGCCCATATGATTCTTCTTCTTTTTTAAAGGGCATAACCGTATCTTATTAATTTCTTTAACTCCCCAGCGTCACGTGCTTAAATGTGCAGGTGCCTTTTGGGAGGAAGCAGTGGTTATTGTAAATGTTTTTAACATTGTTTAGAAAAATGATGGATATTGTCCAGGGATGTGAAAACTGAGATTGACGTGTCGTTGATAATAAAAAATTGCACTCTAAATGCAAATGTAAACAAATTGCTTGGATCATTTATCAATGTCAGAACACAAAGTCCGACCAAACTTTCAAAATAAACAAACTTTATATATTTATATATTTAATTTGAGTTGATAGAACTAATTAGGCAGTTGTTATCTATCCGGTTGGTTCTGCCTCAGTAGGAAATATAGATCCCAAAACTATGAATGCAGATTTTTGTGTTTATTTTTAATGGAATGTTTTTGTGAATGTTTTTGAGCACCCCCAATTACATAACACTTACTATTATATCTTATTAAAGCTTCAATGTTATACTGAGATATAAGCATCAGTGTCTGACCTGCTCAAAAAGACAAACCATGAGAATCAAAAGGTAATCATAAGCATGATACAAGATATATTTAATAGAAATATTCATAATATTATAGAGGCTTTTTAAAAAGGGGCTTTGGTGGTTGTCCCTTTCCCTTTGGGCTCCAACACATTAGGCGCCTTCTGATTAACACATTTTTGTGTTGCAATAAGTTAGTCTCTCTCCGTTGGTGCGCTGGGCTAATGCTAATAATGCTAATGCGAGCAAATAAAATGGCGGCTTCACAAAACCTTTTAGGAGCTTTACGGGCCGTGGTTTGCAATCCGCCCAGCCAATCAGAAATGGGAACCTCTTTCTCCCAGGAAAGTATCTGCTCTCTAGCAGGGACTGAAAATGGGGTGGAAAGGTTCTCATTGGTCTGAACGCAAATTTTCGGAACTATATCGGAACTATACTGGGAGAAGTACTCCGGTGTGAAAGCGCCTATTGTAAGTGATAGACTAAGGGGGGGAAATCTCTAAGAGGTTAACCAATCACAACAGAGCTGACTGGGCTCTGGTTTCAGACAGAGGGTGAAAAGAGGTGCTGCAGCACAGGCAGTATGAGAAAGAGCTTTTTGAACATTAAAGCATGGAGACATGTCAAACTACAAATATGAGACCTTAAAATGAGCAGAATATGGCTCCAATGAAAACTTCTGTGGCTGTCTCCTCTCCGTTTGAAGCATTTTTATCTTGTTTTTTGCCCACGGCTTTAAACCCCTCCTGGCTGCCCTCCAGTACACGTGGGGTTTAAAGTGCATCTCCATCTTTGAAGTGTTACATTTCCCTGAGTCTCTAATTTTCAGTTTGTCTCCGAGGTGTTAATGCCTGCATGAGTGCTGCAAGAAAAAAAGTTCACGCTTCAGTGAGCTCAAATGGCTCAGGGGACATGCACCATTTTAAAATGTGACTGGCTGTTAAAGAGGTGATGGATTTGCCTTTTCAGCGCACACAGAAAATGGGAATATTGAAGTGTATTATTGAAATAATTACGAGGACCTGCAGGTGTTAACACAGAGGTGTACAGAGAGGGGGATTATACTTTACTTTGAGAAGGCTGAAAAGTATTTCCGTCTAGGTAGCACAGCAGTCAAGGGCCCATCAGCCCATCTCCAATAGTACGAATAATTGGAATATAGCACTTCTCTCAGTAAATGGAAAATATTATTGACCTGCTGGGTCAAAGAGGCAGAGGAGAAGGTGAAAAGCTCAGGGAAATATCTCCGAGGCGATGAAAAGAAGAAATGGATATCCATCAGCAGAGGTCTGAAATGACTCTGAGAGGAGCAGAGGAGAAAATGACCTGAAGAAGAGATTATTTGGGTCAGAAAACTGATGTTCATGCTGTGCTCAATCCCAGAGGTTCACTGTAATAACCTGATCTTGAATCATATGAGATTCATGGCTGTTATGACCTGTGGCTTTTGTTCTCAGTGTAGATTCAACCTGTGCAAAGTGTCACTATATGGAGGGCATCAGAATAGTATCAAATAAAAACTGTATTTCAATATTTAACTAGACAGTTGGGGGATGTTTTGTTTCTCTACTGTGACCTGTTTAATGTTCAAGTGAGGTTTAAAAGAGTTCAAACCCGTTGAAATGACTTCTCCATTTTCATTGTCTGCCTCTTTCTCGTCAACAAAAGCGCAGGAAAGAAGCCACAATTTCATACTAAAGGATGATGAGAAGCTAAAAACTCAACACATAGACGCACAACACAAACATAGGGGTGATTTTGGCGCAGTGGGTTAGAGCGTTGATCATCAGATCAAGGGGCGATTCCAGTTCGAAACCCGCCTCGGGCTCCACTGCGTCAGGCCGTTGCGTCCTTGGGCAAGACACTTCACCCAAATTCGCTCCTGTGGGTAAATGTCCACAGCAATGAGTCTTAAGTCCCGGACACACCAATCTGACAACAAAGAAACTGACACAGACGGACCCGACTGTTGTGTCACCTCACGTCTCTGCGTGTTGGCCATGTGTCGCACTGGAACACACCGCAAAGACTTCAGCCGCTGGCCAAGAAGCACGTACGAACTGCGCATGCGTGAGTGGCAATAACTCTCTTTACCAGCAGGCGGCGGTAGTGTGTATTCGTCATTCAAAAGAGGCAACAAACAGAAGACAGAGATAACCGAGAGAAGAAGAACAGACTGCGTGATAACCGAGAGAAGAAGAACAGACTGCGTGATATAAACAAACAACAAATAGCGCGTTCCATTTTCACTCTACAGCGAGAAGCTCACGGGGCTTTCCCCAACCTGTGTCGAGAGCTGGAGTTAAATGAAATCTCACATTTGCCTTCTTAAGGTTAGGGTTAATAGTTTGTTCGGGTCCCTCACTTCCATTTAGCTTCTCATGCACTGATTCGCTAGCTGAACAGCCAATCAGAGTGATTTCTTTTGCCGACTGCCTTTGGCCGACTTTTTTTGGCCGAAAAGGCCTGGCTGAAAAGACCCGACGGTGAGGGACACACCAATCTGAGTAGGGCGTGTCGACACTCATCGTCGGCCTGACGCCCACCGACGCCAATAATCGGCCTTGTGTGTCCGTGCCATCACAAGTCTAAAGGCCCGGACACACCAGGCCAACATTTTCGTTAGTCGGACGACGAAGCGTGCCCTGTCGCCCAAACTCAATTTGGTGTGTCCCGTGACACGCCTTATATACGCACGGCCGATTCAACATGTTGAATCGGCCGTGCGTCGGCCACAGGCAGTCGGACAAAGAAATCACTCTGATTGGCTGTTCAGCTAGCGAATCAGTGCATGAGAAGCGAAACGGTTGCTTGAGAATGTCTTCCGCAAGCAACACTCCAATGGCTGATAGCTCCAGTACCGCACGAAACATGTTTTCGATGGACGAGAGTGAAAATGGAACGCACACGCTATTTGTTGTTTGTTTAGATCACGGAGTCTGTTCTTCTTCTCTGTCTTCTGGTTGTTGCCTCTTTTGAATGACGAATACACACTACCGCCGCCTGCTGGTAAGGAGAGTTATTGCCACTCACGCATGCGCAGTTCGTACGTGCTCGGCTGAAGTCTCTGCGGTGTGTTCCAGTGCGACACATGGCCAAGACGCAGGCGAGTTCTCTGGTGACTGCTTGGTGTGTCAGGGCCTGAATATGTGTAATGTGTAATTGTAAAGCGCTTTGAGCACCTGCAAAAGCGCTCTAATAAAAAATGTGATTTATTATTATGTATCCCTAACAAGGTCAAAAAAATATGCTCAAATACGTCTTGAAAGTGACGAAAGATGTGCAGCATTAGGGGGGTTGTGATTAATAATTGCTGAGTCACCACACTAACAGATCAATGGAGATGTCAGCAACTTTTTCTGTCACAAAGGAACCAGAGTGAAGAATAGATGCTGTTGTTGTGTCAGGTTTGCTGAGGGAGCTAAAGTTTAGACAAATTGCGTGTCTATTGAAAGCGTCTTTCAGGAATTGATTTGCAGGCAGCGTAGGAGTTGAGAGAAAAACAATCATACAGGCAAATGTCAGAAATGCACGAGAGAAGATAGCAACGAAGAGTTTACAAGATTGAAATGGCGTAAGAAAAAAGAGTCCTAGATAAAAGGTGAGTCAACGAAGCACTTTTCTAATGTTACTCTTTCTTATCTTGAGTCGTCCTCTGTGCCTGGGCTCGTTCCAAAGTAAAGGTTAGAGGAAGAGCTTCGTGCTTTCTTAAACCCCGACTGTAATCTGTGACCGAGTTTACCCTGGCACTTTTCAATCTGTCTCACGTAAACACTCCATGTTGTTTACAGTAACCTGGATTAGCTGTTATCCTGGGTTAGAGGGAAACTCCCAATATCTGTCATTTGTATCTGCGTTTCTCTTGAAGCACCTCGTTCATACGGTCAATCCCAGTGAGGTGATGTTATTTAAAGGGCCCGTGTCATGCTTTTCCGGTTGTTACCCGTCCCCTTGTGTGTTATGAAGGTTTTTATGCATGTAAATGGTCTGCAGAGTCAAAAACCCTCAAAGTACACCCTGTAGGGAGTAAAACTCTAACACAGAAAATACCTCCCCAAAACGCCTCGTTGGAGATTTCTCATTTTCCATTGTTTACCTCCTGGGTGTTGTGACGTGGGAACACCCAGAGGCCACACCCTCTGCCAGCCTTTCACGAAACAAAGCTTCCCAAACCTTTCAGCGATTCATGCCGGTTACGTTCAGCGTAGGGCACTGAAGAACGATGCTGTTCCTACTTTGTTCGGACCAGCGGGAGATTGGGGTACACAACCTGTAAGCATTAATTGTTGTTTGTGTATTTATGATGTTTAAAACAAACAAGGTATCTACCACGACTGTTTAAATGGATAAACGTTTTTCGGGCTGCTAAATTGGGATCGCGGACCCATTCTCACACCGTTTATAAACCTTTTTCTTACTCAATATCAAGCCACACTTATTGTTTTTACTTCGGCTGTGAGTGTTTGTGTGTGCTCAGGATGAGTTTCGCTTGTTCTCGCTGTATCGCAGACCCGGAACCTGTCCGTTCCTCGCAGCAGATCGCAGCAACGAGCCTGTATGAGAAACCAATGTGAGTTTGGAAAATTGCACAGTATAAATCTATTCTAGTAGACCTCAACAATGGAATTATGATCAGTAGAAATGGCCATGATATGACATGGGACCTTTAAAGCACTGCTAAATAAGAGTTTAAGGGTGGTCCATTATTCTCACTCTTTTAAATATTGCACACAAGTTGTTCTGAAGTGTTTACAGATTATTCCGGTAAATACCAAAGAGGCTCATGATTGGATATTGTCCTCCCCGGGCTTTCTGCAGCGTTTCTCATATTGTTTTCCTGATGTCCACAGGAGGTGATGGCAGTTTGATGACTTGAAAACGGTTCATTTGCATGCAGGTGACACATTCAATCTCCAGTATTGACCAAGGGGCTGAAACAATCACAAAATTATAATAAATTGTACGTTTGTCCTCCTAGCAAAATGACAGCACACGGTACAGTGTTAGCGCCTATAGGCTTTTTTGCTTCAAAATACAGCATTATTAAATTACAGATATTTTAATTAAAGAGGCCCTATTATGCTTTTGGGGGTTTCCTCGTCTGCAGAGGCTAAAATCCCACCTTTATGAACAGTAAAGCATGGAAACACGTCCCAGTAGAGACACTTAATATGAACCTGAAAATGAGCAGAATATGTCGGCTTTAATTACATTTTCTAAGATCTAATGATGAAATCGTTTTAATAGTGAACTTTTATCCACTTTCAATTAATAACGAACATAATACTGAGAAAGTATTCTTAAAGCATGTTGTGTTGACATTAAATAACGGAGGATTTGTCTACCTTTGTGCTCGTCGCTGAAGTAGCTGAAGTAGGTCGGGCAGGTTATTGTAACCACCTCCCCGACGCTGGCTGAGGGCCAGCAGGCGATGATGTCCCACATGCCCTGGCACCCTGCAGCAGGAGACACATCGTTAACATGGCATCACTCATGCTGTCTGACACACACACACACACACACACACACACACACACACACACACACACACACACACACACACACACACACACACACACACACACACACACACACACACACACACACACACACACACACAATGTGCATTCATGACACATGACACACACTGCGGAGCTCTTGTTCAGCGTTAAGAGGAAGAACATTTATTGCAGACATTTTGATTTGTGTTATGAATGTTGTAAAAAATGTACTTAAATAAAAATGTATTCTTTAAATGTTCCACAACATATGAACAGGAGGAAACACAGGTTTGAATCCCTCGGCTTTAAATCCAATTTACAGACATATAGTCACTCACATCTGTGGAAAACAACTTAACATATCAGATTCAAAATAAACGAAATATTCTGAATTCAAATCGAGTTTACTGCAAACGTGCACTTTCTGTAAATCGTTTTAATATATGAAACACAGCAATGTGCAGAATCCGAAAAAAAACAAGAACACAAGCGATGACCTATTTCTTAGATGGATGGATTTCGGAGGTAAAAACAATTTCTGTCAGAGTGTAGACATCTCGAAGTCAGCGCAGTGACACAGAGTACACAACCTGTCAGGAAACATTCATTTACGACCTGTTCTGTTTCAAGGAATTGCTGGGCAGTCTCTATATTGAATACGTTGCATAACTTAATGTATGGTTTCTCACAAATGCACACTGCTAATTCATTTATTAGGGATGTGACCTGTACCTTCCTGTGGAGGAAGCAGATAGCAGGGAGCAGAGAAATGATTGCAGAGATAAGAAGGAGCTGCTTCCACTCACGCAATCCACGTGTATTATTAAAACGAGACCAAATGGAGATATTACTGAAGCATGCTCGTTCAGAGGGAAGGTCGGAGTGTGTATACATTATATATACACACCTATTCCCAGTGTGTAACCCTCCCTTCAATCATGACATGTTATCCTTCCTATTTCCATCACCTTGAGTGACAATAGTGTCTAGAAATACCATTATGACTTCCTTCAAGGTCATATTTTTGCTTTAACCTTATATCATAAGAAACCTCCTCCCCTCGTGGTTTTAAAGGCCCTGCACACTCCGGTGTTTTTAATTATTAGACCTCCATTCAAGGTGCAGACTGGGAATAAAATAAAAAAAGTTGTTTCCTTGGCAAGTGCACTACTTTCTTCTAACAGCCTATATTATATATGGAAATATTACAGTTTACGCCTATCACAGATCCTGCAAAATGTTGATTTATATGCACTCAGATCGACCCTAATGTAAAAAATGATGGTCGGCGCTCAATGTTAGTTGTTAGTCTTATTGTGATTAAGGGTATTCTATTTTTGGAATTAGGGTTCCCACAATGCTTGTTAACTTAAAAAAAATGTCCACAGTAATAATAGGACCTTCTTAATTCCCCTACAACCTTAAGGTTCAAGGTTCAAGGTTCAAGGTTCAAGGTTCAAGGTTCAAGGTTCAAGGTTCTTTATTTTCAAACTAACATAGCTACAGAGTAATTATGTCGTTGAAAATCTTAGGTCACAGGCTTCTCCAACAATGCAACACACTAATACAGATAAGCAGACAATATTACAAAAATATTAAAATATACCATATTAAAAGTAATACAAAAAGAAAAATAGTTTTAAAAAAGTTTTTTTTTTTAAACGTAATACTATATACCAAATAAAGCCTGACATGACTTATCAGAATATCTTTAAGGTCATCATACTACGGTATAACGAAATATGGTAGGTGTCTCACTGCAGTAAAGAAATAGAAATAGTTACAAATGAATAAAAGCATCGATAAAATCAGAAGTAGCAGCAATGATACTGTTTTACACTGACACACTGATACTGATACATATCACTGATACACTGTTGGATTGAACTAAATTAAATCATAAAGGTCTGTGGTTGCAAACTGAATGTTATATACTAAATACAGCTATTAACCCGCCTTGTTCTCCTTACCTGAATTGTTTTCAAAAACACATTTGAGTGTACTGTTGAGCGGTAAATCAGAAAGTCAATCTCCACACCAGGCGACTGCTCGAGCCTGCGTTCGTATAATAAATAAAAGCAATATGTCTCTGCAGAAACTGTGGCCTGCCTGCTATTATAGAGCCTTATCCGTCCGTTATGACTCTACCTCACTACTTATTCACTTATGCCCTTTCCCATTTCCCTCTAAACAGCCTCCTGCATGCTCTAAAAACAGAGGAGAATACGTTTTTGAAAATGACCTGAAGTAACGTTCCCGAAGCTGCTGTCCTCACAGCGCTCCTTCTCCAGCTCGATCTCGTTCACCACGTCGCACATCTGCACCGAAAACACCTGTGGAAGGAGGCAGAAAGCAAGTTTAAGTGTCAAAGGGCTTTCATCCCGCCGCAATTAGTCACTGAGAGAGGTTTACATTCTTGCTTGTAAATATTTTATGTAACATTTCCCTTCATCACATTCCTGCAGCGATGGCCTCTGATGCCGTGTTTTCACATTAGAAAGAACCCCGGGCTAATAATACACAGAAATGTCTAAAATCCCTCTTGCCGGGCAAATAGATGCTATCATGGAAATGGATTAGGAAGTGGAGAAGGCAGCCGCTGAGTAATCTGCTGCGATTGTTCATCTGTGTCAACAAAGACTGAAAAATGCGAGCTGACAGCCGCTGGTGGGTCAATGAAACTCTGAGAGAGCAGCGAGGAGCGGGAAAAGGTCAGTGGAGGCGCAGAGAGAGTACTCATGAAGTCCAAGAGAAGAGCTTCCCCGGCCTCTGAAGATAACGGAGTAAAGGTCACAGTGACGAGCCAAAAAACAAAAACTTAAATCCCAGTTCTGCTTATTGGTCCTTGTCAGGGTTCATACACTTTTTCACCAATGACTTCTCCATGACTTCTCCATGACCTTTACCTAATCTTCCATGACCAAAACAATGACTCTCTCTCAGCTGCTGCCTAACGTGACACATCGTCAATAAAGAGGCCCTATTATGCTTTTTGGGGTTCTCCCTTTCCTGTAGTGTGTTATATAGGTCTTTAATGCACGTAAATGGTTTGCAAAGACTAACATCCCAAAGTTCTCTCGCACATTCCTGCCTGAAACGCTTCCATTGGACTCCTTTGTTTACTTCCTGAACATAGCGACATCAGTTTGTAAAACGTGCGCTTCTATTGGCTATCGCTCCAACACCTTGTACGTGATAGGCTAAGGGGCGGGACATCTCTAATGGCGCATTTCCACTGCAGCGGGTAGCCCCGTTTAAGCGTCCTTAATCGTCCTCAAGCGGCCAGGCCAGTTTTTGGTGGCCTTTCCTTATAGCGTAGCACCGGCTAGCGGGTACTTTTTCCCTCTTTTTCCGGCCCCATAAAATCGTGGTTCTATCAAGCCAGGGCTGAACTAGTGACGTCAACACTCTCGACTGCTGATTGGTCAGAGAGAATCGTCACAAGATCATCTGATCATCCCTAGCGTCGCATATATATATCTAGAAGCAAGCTTGCAGCATTTTTATACACAGCATTTTTTTAAACGGAGCTACAAAAATGGCAACGTCAAAGAAGAGCACATCGTGGTCGACCGAGGAGGTGACGATGTTCCTACATCTCATTGGGGATGATAAAATCCAGCGGGAGCTCGACGGAACAACTCGAAATGTGAAAGTGTTCCAGGATGTCTCTGCACAGATGCCCCGCCTACACTGCGTTGCTGCCCAAGGTCCTAAACTGTAATGGAAATGCCCCCACGGCCAGCGAGGCAGCCCGAGGCCTGAGCGAGGACGCTTAGGGTCGCTTAAACGGGGCTACCCCGCTGCAGTGGAAATGTGCCATAAGTGGTTGACCAATCACAACAGAGCCGGCCAGCTAACCAATCAGAGCAGACTGGGCTCTGGTTTCACAGCCCATGGTGAGAGAGGGTGAACAGAGGGTGAGAAGAGGTGCTGCAGCACAGGCAGTATGAGAGAAATAAAGAGCTTTTTGAACATTAAAGCAGAGAGGCACTCAATACAAATGTGAACCATTACCATAATATGTCATTTTTTAAACGCCCTCTTTAATCCAGTGTTGAGCTGACGAGTAAACAGGATCCTGTTTCACCTCAGATGAGACAAACACAACAAATCCTCGTTACTGAACGACACAGAGACGCCCTTGCCCTCAGTGTTCCTCACAGCCCAGCTGAGTAAATGCATTGTGGTGTAATAGCTCAATGTAATGAGGCAGAATAAACCCAGACGTAACCTTGTTTATCATTTACAAACAGGATTCAGTACACTATTTACCATTCCTGCTGAAGCTGTTTGTGCAGGAATATTTAAGAGCAAACAAACACATTACCGGGATTTCTGCACGGACGACTTCGCACACTCAATTGTCAGTAACACAGGCATCCAAGAGATGTGTAGAACGAGTTTCTACTCAAATAATATTTTGAAATGGGGTTTTTTCTTTAAACGTCACACTCCAAGTAAATGTTTACAGTATGGACGTTCTGACTGATGCTCCAATTTAAGCCATAATGTATGTGGATGCAGGGTTTGTCTGATTTCATAACATTGACATGATAATAATGAAGACAATTGTAACAGGGTAACGTCTCAAACGTAGATTGTTTCGGTCAAAATTAAGATTGTTTTTAAGATTTATGATCACAGGCAGGTATAGATAGACAGGAGGTACAGGTAGACCGAAAACTAAAATTGTAGGAATTTGAAACACGAGAAAATGAACCGATATTCACAGTATGTACAACTAGGGGTAGGAAGCAGGTGATCAGGTTGATTGTGGGGTTATGGTAGGGAAGGGAGAGGGCGTAGTGATATGTCTGGGGCAGGTGGAAAAGCCAAAAGGGCATTTGGTTGACGGGTAGAAAATTGACATGTCCAGAGTTTCACACCAGAGCATGATGACGTGATTTTAAACTAGGCTAATCCTGGTCCAATATATAACATGTGTGAAACTAACAGTATTTACACATTCATATTCGTCATAAAAGTCTCACAATATAATTTAAATGAGTGCAGGAAACTGGAAAAAAAAGAAATTCACCTCTTAAGTCGACATCTTAAACTCGGAAAGAACTCTTGAAATCGTAAAATCTGGGGAGCAGACCTAAATAAAAACTAATTTGACGAGGGGAGGATGTGAAGGTGGTGAGATGGAAGGAGAAGCTCAGGTATGCGTAATCGGGTCAGACAGGCAGGGAGCTGATTGGCAGGAGATCCCCTCTGGGAGCAGGGGAGGATCTGATTGGCTGGGAAGAACCTCAGGGAGCAGGGAGGGTGTAACGAGGCTGATACAGAGCAGGTGTGTAGGAGGGGAATGAGAGCAGGACAAACTCACACAGGGGAGACCTTGAAGCCTTTCCCATTCTCCTGTTTGTGTGCCATTGATTCCTTTCAAGATAATTGAGGAGAGAGGAGACAAGGGAACAGACATTCAATACATTGAGACATCCTTTCCCTCGGAGACGTCATTTTAAAATCTGTAAATGTAGCATCTGCCGTACATTGTTCTGTGTTTTATGTCAGAACAGATTTTAATCAAAACGTAAAGGCCTTTTGACTCGACTCACAGCGAGGCATAATAGACGAGAATAGAGACTACAGATGTCAAACTTTTAAATATTTTATAACCGTCAGATGTTTGATTGTGCACTACACATTTGAGCAAGTAAGAATGGAGAAATCAAAAGGACTTTCCGTCAAGGCCGTGACAGTTATTGTTATAAGTTCTTTTTGTATAAAACCACATCTCACACAAGTATTTCATGTTTCTCTGGACTTTTAAATCTTACACATACGAGCTTTGAGGATTTAAAATGTGACTGACTTCCTAAAACACTGCTGTAGCCATCTTCTAAAATAAGGGCTCTCTTTCTGTTTGTATGTACTTCTGCTCTTCTGACGCCGAGCTGCATGACAATCATTAATCCGATCAACTTCGATCTATTGATGAGGACTCAGAGTAGTGCAGGGATGAGTGTGAAGTTGTTTTGATTAGCGATTCTGTCGAAAAGCCGCGAGCAGAAATACCCGAGGCTAACAATCACCCGAGCTAAATAAGCTAAAGGCTTTAAAACAATTCTGCCTCAAGGGCAACACCTGTAGTTCAACTTTAATGGAAAATATGAAGAAAAAACAGCATCTCATAGCTCCGTGTTATCACTGCTCCACAGACTCAGTCATCGCCTCACTCGCTCCTTCCTAATGGACGAGGTCGCCCTGACACTATCACAATCCAAAGCACTTTGCTCACAGGAGTCCATCCAACGTATCCTGAGGTAACTTCTGCCGGGAGACATCTGCTAACATAACACACAACAGGAGGAAATCTCATGTTGGTCAAACCCCGAGGTAACCTTATTTAGGATTAGCATGAAATTAATTGTTGGGCACTCCAGGGAGGATTTGAGTCCAAAAGCCCCTCAGGAAGCTAAACCAGGTTCAGGCCAATCCAGAAATGCAAAGTAATAAGAAGTAAACAAGGTTCAAAGAAAACGTAAATGTTATGCTCCTAGGGCTTAACAGAATCGATAGACTCTGTAATCCCTGGTTTTATCTCACGACTGAAAAAAATACCGGGTGCAGTGTTTATGACTTTAACACTTATTGTAGCACCATGTTAAAGCAGCAGAGCCTTCATATCCTTCAGTTCATTGTTTTAAAACTACAACTTGTCTGTGTTGCCTCACTGCTTTCTTTCTAACTGCTGTTTCCAGCTCAAAAACACTGACAGACATTACAAGTTAGAAACTAGCTGGTGAACAAAGTGGAGATATTTGGAAACTGGTGGAGACCAAAACAGAGCAACAAGCAGATTGAATATGTCACTTTCATCCACCAGACGGCCAGAAAAGGACAAATAAATGCTAACGTTTGGCAATTGTTGCTATATGATAGCACTTCACTGTATGTGTTCCACTATTCGGCACACCGTTTTGACAATAGGAGATGCATTGGTTTGAATATTAAAGTTAATGACGCTTCTGTTTCAAGTTCGAGCTATAAAGTGGTGCATGAATGAGCCCTAAGACCCAGAAAGGACCACTTCCTGTTCCCTTGTCTCGTAGTCAAGTTTTTTCTAACTTGTTTGTGGTTATCCCATTGGATTTTGTTGAGGATTCCCTCATGATGCTAACTTCTGCGTTAGCCTTCAAAGCTACGTCATCCCTGCACCACTCTGCATGCTGACTCACTGTCATGCTGTCAGGCCTTACTGGGACACAAGAAAGGTCAAAGTCAAAATGTCTGCTGTGAAAAAAAGGGCTAACCATTAAACTCATGTGTTTCGAGAGCAAGGCTTCTCTCCAATCTCCAGCTAAGAACCCAGATTCCCACTTTAATTTGATATGAAATTGGAGAGATGTTTTTGTTTCTTCAGGCTTTTGGAGAATGCAAACCAATAGCAACACACATGTATTGAGTCTGTTAATGCTGCAAAAACAGCAGGAACCAACTTGAATAAAGTCTCTCATGATTGGGGGGTTAGACATGATATGGGAATCTCTGCAAGGACTTGTAGAAGGCTGCTGGGATCAAACTCTCCTCATAGTTTATTAGTTCATAAACAAGCATGTCTGTAGAGCCAGAGTATGGGTTGAATGTGGAGTACTTTGGATTCTGTACCAGGGCTGTATGCTTGAATTCAAAACACTGATGACAAATACTAAGTGCCTCAAGATGCTGTAATATGTACACTTTGATTCGTTACCTTAATGGGCGATGAATCAACACCCCAAACAATGCAGATGATTAATGACCTAAAGGACTCGCAGTGTCTCCATGAGCAAAACATCCCATAAATACCTGCCAGCCACGAGAGTTCGCTCATCACGAGGGCTGCCAGGCTTTGAGTTTTTAATATTAAATGGTCTTGCTTTGTTTGAGGTAACGATCAAGTAAAGTATGAGGAGAGCTGACAGGAAAATGGACGTTGTGTAGTAATGTGTTTATCCTACACTTCACTGAGAGCCACATCTACCATCTGCTGCTTCAGCCTCATGTTGTTCCACTAAGTGTGTGCATCGGACTCTTCCTGCCAAACAAACCTGATAGGAAATTAAAATGTGTGATATGGAGTAAACTGCATCTCCCAAGTGTCTCTAATAAATAGTGTAGGTCTAGGAAACGGACGTGAGGAGATCAATACCGCTCTGGAGTGTGTGCATGAAGCTACACGTAGCCAATTAGTTTAGCATAAAGAGTGGGCACAGGGGGGAAACATCTAAAGTGTCCTGACAGGAGTACAACATATGCAGAGCAGCCCCTACAAAGCTGAAACGCAATATCTTGTTTGTATAATCGCAGTACTAACAGACGGAGATTTGTGCTGGAACTATTTCTCTGCAGGCGCTGGGGCACAGCTCTTTGTCAATTCAAACCGTAACCCTGACTGAGGGCTCACTAAACGGAGATGTACACGTTCACTTTGTGTTATTGCAAAGCAGGAAGGTGAAAGGCACAAAGTAGTGGAGCATCAGTGCTTGAGTCGCTAAAATATGTCAACACATGACGTATGGCGTTGGTTCTTTTAAGCCTCGGGGTGGGCCAGACATCTGAGAGTTGACAGAAGTGAGGAGCACATTTTCACACAGTCACTCGGATGTTCACAGTCTATTCTGCCCGGAAATAGCTGCATTGACAAGCGTTTAAGGAAGTAAAGTGTCAGATGACTAAAATCAAAATGTTGAATATGTTGAATATGTAAATATGATATCCTCTGTTGTTTGTATGTTGTTTTTATGTTTCATGTGGAACTAAATGATGCAGGTCTCCCTTGTAAATGAGATCGATGATCTCAAGGGACCAATCTGTCTAAATAAAGGTAAAAAAAAAATAAAAAAATAAAAAATAAAATAAAAATACACCAGCAGCCAAGTATAATCTGAAATGTTAAAAAGGACATATGATGCTCATTTTCAGGTTCATATTTGTATGTATTGTCTCTGCTGTGACATGTTTCCACGCTTTAATGTTCAAAAAAGGTCTTTATTTTTCTCATACTGCCTGAGCTGTGTGGGAGAGAAACTCCCTGCTCTGGAGGGAACATTACATTACATGTCCCTTGTTAGACACTTTTATCCAAAGCGACTTACCTACTCAATACTGTGGGCAATCCCCGCAGGAGCAATTTGGGGTGAAGCGTCTCAGGGACACAACGACATGCTGACTGCAGTGGGGTTTGAACATGTGCTCCCCTGATCCCAACACCAAGGCTCTATCCACTGCGCCACACGCCACACATGGATTTAAGCCTTTGCAGACCATTTACATACAAAACAAACTACATAACACACACTACAGGAAAGGGAACACCCCTAAAAACATCAAAGAGACTCCAAAAGGATTTTCTTTACTAAAATTGTCTGTTGTCTTTCCTTCTCAGTGAAAGACCTACCTGTCAAAGACAAAATGCAGAAGTGAAATAGTGTCGGGAGTTGTGTGCAGTGAGGGGAACTAACAGCAGCAGAGCACTTCTTAATCGAGATTAAATATGACACAAGCCCATAATGAACAGATCAAAAACCCAAGGCAACTTAGAGCAGGGCAAAAAGATACTCCCCTCGTGCCGCAGGAAGACGGATGATTTCACTTCTAAATCCCTCAAAGATTGTTTATTCTATTCCCACCGTGCATACAAGTGCTCATACGCCCACAAAAATGCCTGCAGCAAAACTCTACTGCACTGAAATGGGACTTAGTTTTCACCACATTGCACAATGCACACACTTCCCCTAAAACAACATGAAGAAATTGTGCTTTTAGTTCAGTTAAATGACTCTGAATACCCTATGTGTAAGATGTCAGTACTTTTCTGTGCTAAGATGAATTCACCATACAAATCAAGCCAAGAGTTTTACATCCAATTCAACAGGATGACCTTCAGAAACACTTCAAATTGAAAAGGCTTCTGGTTCACCAGTTTATCAGACTGCCATTGAAACATCTTCATGGTCATCTTTTAAATAGCAAGAACAGGAAATTATAGAGTTTCATATAAAAGAGATTGACTTCTGACGGTAGGTAAAAGTGCGTCAACTCACAGACAGATCTGATTGGCTATTTACTGACAATGTGAGCAGAGAAAAAACACGTAACACTTATTTCATTTGGAGTTTTCCAAAGGACAGATGATACATGACTCTAACGGACGAATAAACATTTGCCCTGCAGCAATGACCGCAAAATAGATTTAGGAGGAAGCCAAAACTACAAGTCATCATAAAATAACATGAATTGTCATCATAACGACTCATAAAACAGAGCCTTTACCTACAAACTATGGAACAATGACTTCCAAATTGATCTAAATGTGGTTCTCATCGCACTTCTCCTGTGCTTACAATGTAAAAAGTGGCTTTAATAACCACGCAAACTAATAATTATTGGCTTAAAAAAACGAATTATTCACCAGAAACCGTACAATATTTAAAATCACATTCAAAAAAATATTGCTCAAGTGAAGGATCTCCTACTTACTTTTGGCAGAAATCCGTAGAAGAGCAGTGGAAAGAAAATCTGGGAAGCATCCATTCTGTCTTTAGTTCTTAGAGATTTCTTAGTAAAGATAAGTCCCGTAGATATGTAAAAGTGTGTGTGCGTGTGTGGAGGAAGCGTGTGTAAGTGTGTGTTTTAAGTGTGTTCCCGCAGAGAGATGAACCGCTGCCTCTCCATCGGACTGCGCTTCTCTCTGTGCAAGAGCTGCTTCTGTATCCGCCTCCTATATCCCCTTTAATTCACAACTCCTCCAGACTGAGTCCCACGAGGCAGTCTATTAACTAGGCTGTCATTGATGGACTTATGGGGTTAAAGGAGGACACAGTAAGAGGACATCGTGTAATTGTTCTGGAAGTGACTCCTCTTCACTTATGTGATGACAGTATCCAGGTCTCAAACCAAACATACAGCACGTATGTTTTATTAAATGTTCAGAAAAACCGCATCTATTCACTAATGATATGCACATTTTAGAAGATGGTTTGTGGAGATAAACAGTAGGGGGCGCTAATTATGTGGTGTCAGTCAAGGAAAGGCAACAAGATGGATATGACATTTAAATTTGTCTTTGGTTTCCGTCTCCTTATTGCTCCACCAAGATATGTTCGTCTCTTAGTAAGCTTCATGTGCTACCTGATAAATTCACTGACTTGGTTGGTTACCCTGAAATACCAACGTTTCGACCTCAACACACACAACAAGATACAGTACGAAAAAACATGACCTGAAGGAATCAATACAGTGCTTTTCTGGCACATGCAATAATATCAAAGTTTGCACAAGGCTGATGAACATTGGTGACTATATGAGCATTCAATAAATAAATACAACTCTGTAAAACTTCAATTTGACATACGGATATTCAACAGCTTTGACATATGTTAGAAATATGCACAGAGATGCCGAGAGGGATGTCTTGGTGCCCCTCTGGCTAATGTAGAAACTAAGCTGCATGACATTTCACATGTCACGCAGCTTAGTTTCACGCAAGCAGTAAGAATATATACAGATGCATTTCCTAATAAGTTGTTTGCTTTGCATGATGAGAAAAGTCCATTTACCAAATTGCACTGACTCGCCCTCTTGTAATGGCTAATGCATGAGAATGGTGCAATAACAATTAGGATGTCATCATCAAAACATACAAACAGAGAGGAGGGGAAGACAGATGATGTGTCTTCCATGATAAGTTGGGTCAATAGAGGGATAAAGAATCATCTGTCCCTTGCACCAGAGCTCTGCATCCATCCTGGCTTCCTGTCTGCAGCGTTAGACAGCTCCATGTCCTCCATCTTTTCCATCTTCTCCAGCCCTCTCTTGATGTCAATGTCACTGCTGATCGACTCGCTCTCACAGCTGACCGGACTTCAGCACAGCTTCATGCTCAGTCTCTGTGACAGGCCTCCCTGCCAGGCTCTGCATGAGACCATTAATATTGATGGAAAATAGGTTTTTCACAAACCAAAAAAACTAAAAGTTTCATTTCATCTGAGTTTTGTTGTTGTGGTGAGATCATAGGTTACTTTTGTTGAGTCCAAGTTTACTTTGAAAGCTGAAGCTCTCATGCTGCCTTTTATTTCTCCATATCCCATGTGTACTCCCATGCTTGCAGTAGTGCATATTATATGTAAAACAGTAAACTAAAATCAAATCTGCTATGGAATTCAAACATCACCTATGTCCTTTTTTTCCTGTGAAAAGTCATTACATGAGAAAGATATCTCGAGTTTCTTAACCTATTAGCATTCGAGACAGATTTGACCTTTACATGCAGAGGGTGGTGTATTAAACTAAAAGAGCACAATGGAAAACTCAATGGTTCCCAAAAAAGATTAATATTTGAATAAGGTCAAGAGGACTACCAACTTAATTTGGAGCAAGGATTCACACTGAAGAGACCAAATAAATAATAGATCAACAGCCAACTTTATTAATTAGGGGAAACTGTTTCTTCATGGTTCTCAGATAATGGAGGAATGAATACTTTAACTATCTCTGTGTCTTTGGAAGTCTGTTAAGAAGGTACAATTACTACACATTTCTCACCTCCTGTATTTAATATATTAAAAGCGAAAAACAATACATTTACTCAGCTAAGCTAACAGATAACGCTAGCCTAGCCTAGCCTAGCCCAGGGCAATCCATACTCTCCACGATTTAAGGCTCACTTACTGAATCTAACCAAAATTAAAGGTGACTTGCTGACACGTTGATATAACATTACCTTCTGACAACTTATGAAAATGTGCATTTCTACTTGTTGTGAGTTGCAGTAACCAACAGTGTTGGTGTTAGTGTTAGCCAGACTCGCTACCGGACAACATATTCTCACTTTAACAATCAAGGTCAATGATTAAACTTGAACATCTCATTCCCAAATAGTGATGGGAATTACGGCTCCTTGAAGGGAGCCGGATCTTATGGCTCCGTTCCTTTCCGAGAGCCGTTCAAAAGAGAGGTTTTTTTAAGGAGGCGGAGTTACTAACTGGAACATTTGCATTCAGGAAAGCAAGATTCCTCACTTTTGAGGGCTTAATGCGATTTCTCCTCTCTGAGACGATCTGTCCAGTCTTGGAGAATATTCTCTCTGACGGAACTGACGTCGCCACAATGCAAAGCCTTTCCGCCATGAGCTTGGTGAGCCCGGAGTATAGGCATTGAACCGATGATAAAAAGAACCGCTCTCACCAAGTACGACTCGGTTCCCTTTGTTCGTACCAAAGAGCCGTTCAAAAGAATCGGATCGTTCGCGAACGTAACATCCCTATTCCCAAATCAAGGGTAAACATCTAAGCAGCTAATCACATCTCCACACTGCATCTAGCTAACATGTAGCCAACATTTTTTTATTTATGCCCATTAACCACCATTATTCTCTGCTCAGGAAGCAATTTCCCCGCTATATCTTTACATAGAAAAAGTTGTGTGCTGATATTGTATTTTCTGAAGTGTTACTGGTGAAAGCGAAGGAGCAAAAAAAGGTTATTTCTTTTCATGATAATCTGGATTCTTATGGGATTAGTTTTGTATCATAAAGATAAAGCAACACTTTCTCAGAATAAAGCAAAACTATGAGTTTAAAAGAAAAAAAAACTAAGTCAAGCAAAATAAAATACATTTCAAAAATAAAACTATAAATTGTAAACAAATCATTTGTGTAATCATGTAAACTATAAGTATTTTTTCTTTGTTTTAACATAGATTTTTGTTTGAAGTTCTTGTTTCTTCTTTCTCAATGATCAGACTTTTGCTCTCGCTGCAGCTTTCTCGTTTGCGCTCCCTCGTTTTTTGTTTGAGATTTTGACACAAAAATCCCAGGTGGGCGGGACTTTCAGGGGTGTGTCCCCATTGGCTACTCAGTTTTTGAGTGACAGCCCACTACACCACAGATCATACAAAAAATGAGGGAGCGCAAAAGAGAAAGCTGCAGCGAGAGCAAAAGTCTGATCATTGAGAAAGAATAAACAAGAACTGCAAACAAAAACCTTTCTTTTGAACTCATAGTTTTGCTTTATTCTGAGAATATGTTGCTTTATCTTTTAGATACAAAACTAATCCCATAGATTCTATCTTGCCAGTGTGAGCAAGTCGGCCGTATTAATGTGTGAAAGGGGTTTTGCAGGCATTATATCGCCGACCAAATGTCATTTAATATTAATAAAAGTGTTGAGGATTTTCCTCTCAAAGTGGATCTGCTTGTTTTGTTTCGAAACAATGAAGCTGGACACTCAGCAACGGGGTCTGCAATATTCTTTCATTATGAACCATGTTATTATACGCTCACAATGCTTTCCCAGTAATCCCAAACAATGTGGCTGCTGCCTATCATCTCTACCTTCTCTGTTCTGCCTCCGTTAATAAAAAAGCTTTAACACAAGGTGAAGGTGAGAGCATTAGTGTGTGTAGTGTGGATTCATATATTGTGTGAGTGCCATTGATGTTCTGGGTAAGAATGAATTGGAAGTGTTTTTCTGCACCTGCGTCTTCTGGCCAACAAACACACACGAATGTATTCCTTGTAAACAACATGTATTTATTACTAATGGCTACAAGTGCTTTTCAATCTGCAATCCTGTATGACAAAACTCAAGCTGTAACCCTTCGAACATTCCTTTGTAATCTGCGAAGAATGGGAAATAATGAGTATGCCATTATTGATTCAGGTCAAGTACAAGGTATGAATGCAGGATACATGAATGGGAGAGTTGTTCATTAGTTGTTCAAATAAAGCAAAGGCACAAAGGTGGTAAAGAAAGTTGAAAATCATGGATTGTTCCTCCGAGATGTACCTCCATGATGCTTCCACATGTTGTATTTGATCTATTGGTATCAATCCCGCCTCCTTTCAAATGGCTGTTTGCGTCATTTGTCCTGCAGGCACTGGCTGGACTCTACAATCTTGTTAAAGGTGAAAAAAAGAATTGGAGGATACAAATAATCACTTGGGTGTTTTGCTGCTCTCAGGCTTTTGTTAACGGCGTGAGTCAAATCCATTCCCGCCTTTTTTGTGCCAGTTATTGAATCAATATGTTGCTGCAATCAGTGGAAACACTAAAGAGCCACTTCCTGCACCCTAACACAATTAAAGCAGTCGTTTCAGTGGCCGGGCTCACAGCACAAAGTACACCTGATGATGATGCTCGGAGAAATAATGCTGGAACACAGATACACAGCCTGTCCCCTGCTGTTCTGGATTCACTATCTCAGCTTTTGTTAGGTTTACAAAAGAGATGCATCGGTTTAAGAAGTTCGAGCATGTCAGAAATGGAGGCCGGCGTTATGTCTGGGTGCCAAACCTCAACATCCAGCCATCTGTGTGATCTGGAGGCTTAGAGGTAAGCCCTCTTTGCTTAAAGGCTCTTTTTGTCTTACAGGCCAGTTTGCACTTTGGCTCGGCTCCCGTTGTTCTAAACATTGCAGGAGAAAGGGGAGAACACCATAAACACGGTGCATCATAATGGAGGTACAGCGTGGCGGCAGAAATCACGCTGACAGCCAACGTGATTTCCTCCGTGGTGAGAGGGAGGAGCAGCCTGCCAGCTGTGGTACACCCACTCAGCTGTCATTTTTATATACACTGAACAAAAATATAAACGCAACACTTTTGTTTTTGCTGCCATTTTTCATGAGATGAACTCAAAGATCTAAAACATTTTCTACATTCACAAAATAACCATTTCTCTCAAATATTGTTCACAAATCTGAAAAAATCTGTGATAGTGAGCACTTCTCCTTTGCCGAGATAATCCATCCCACCTCACAAGTGTGGCATATCAAGATGCTGATTAGACAGCATGATTATTGCACAGGTGTGCCTTAGGGTGGCCACAATAAAAGGCCACTCTGAAACGTGCAGTTTTGCTTTATTGGGGGGGTCTGGGGGGGGTCCGAAAACCAGTCAGGTTTAACCCTAACCCTAACATGTCACCCACTGACATGTTAGGGTTAAACTCTAAAACATTTTTTAATGTGTCAAAGGAGAAGTGCTCACTATCACAGATTCTTTCAGATTTGTGAACAATATTTGAGAGAAATTGTTATTTTGTGTTTATAGAAAATGTTTTAGATCTTTGAGTTCATCTCATGAAAAATGGGAGCAAAAACAAAAGTGTTGCATTTATATTTTTGTTCAGTGTATTTGAGCTATACCTTCTCATCGAGGTGTGCCTCTGCATGCACCAAACACAAAGCCTACTATCACATTTAATGTCACTTTATACGTCTCCTATAAAACATTTAGGGGCAAGATGTTGAATCTCCTACTTAATGGTGAAGAGGGAGATTTACAAAATCATATATGCTGTGTACTGTAAGCATGACAACAAAGCTATTGTAATGTAACAAAGTAATGTTAACAGATGTATTCTTACATTTGTGGAAGTTCATTTACAAAATGAAATTATATTTCGTCTTTAAATTAACCCCTAGATGCCCGAGTGACTGCACCCTACACTCTTCCATAAGTGGGTCAAAAAGGACCCGTATTAGAATAGTGTTTTTATGCCATTTTGGTTAAGAAAAATCACTTGTATAATATTTAGTATTATATTTTGTTTCACACTAGAAATATTTTTATATTGAAATTTTCACTATTTATAATTTTAGACATTTCTTTTGCATTTAAAAAAAAAAACACGAAATCCCATAGAAATGCATGCGGGTCATTTTTGACCCATTTATGGAAGCTGGGGGTAGTAATACAAAAACTACAATTTCTTAAAATGTAACATTTGAATGGCACGATATCCAAAACATGTTTGGTGAGGAATAGCTGGAATATGAAATGATAACAACATTTAATTACAAAGATACTCTAAGAAAAAAACTTCACCGGGTCAAAAAAGACCCACTTATGCATCTAAGGGTTAAAAAGTACGGTGGCCAACGGGTGCAAACACTTACAAAACACTTACATTCGGTGAAACAATGACTAATTTGAAGTGTTTATGTACTTTCATTTATCTTGCTAGTAAGTTTGAAGTGCCTAACGAATAACATTAAAAATCATTAATAGTGTTTAAGTAAATGTGGCGGACATTATTTACATACTTTTAAAGCAGGTACAGTTCTGACTGGAAGACTTTTACTTGCATTTCATGGAGTGAAATAACTTATTTTAAGTTAAATGATCTGCATATTTCCTTCTACATGTTTTCTAGGGATGCCTCCAGTGGGTAAAGGCACAAATCACACAGACAAAACTTGCAACGACTCGAAAAGCAATCTGAACCTGAGTGATGGCAGCGTCCCCTCAAGGACAAACAGAGCCTGCTTTCACCTGCGCAATTTACTGCCTGCATCCATGAAATCATCAGGATGCTGATGCCGTGTGGAGGAAAGTGTGGGATTTATAGTTGTTTTTTATCACGGCGGTAAGCTGACATCAGTAAATGACCTGTGGGAAAGACAGCAGGAGATTGATCTGCAATCAGGACAAGATGCTTTGAAATGCCTGACAAGAAGCTGATTGGAGCAGAGTGACTGTTCCAGTGTCACTGTATCCTCCTCCAGCAGAACTCATCTGTTCTTCAGGTACCTTTGTGTCCGTCTGCCTCCTCGCCCACAGCTCGAGTCAATGCTGTTTCACACTGAGACCCTAACCTTCGCCCCAATGTAATCACCCAGTTTCTGCGGTGTAAAACGGCTGTGGGCTTAACGTGTAATTGAAGGACCTTTGGTTTCACAATGTCTCGATGGAGAAGATGCGATGTGAGGAATTCATAACTGGAGCTGAATAATCATTGCAGCTATGTGTCTGCTTTATCAAACAGGGATTAAAGAAGTGAAAATAATGCACACATGCTGCAGGCTATAATCGACCGTACTGCTTTCTTTATTTATTATCTCAGTAAAACATTTAGAATAAGTTTAAGGTCTCAATCACTCAATTATAGTCCCATTCGTAGTAAAATAGACGAAATAAACTATGCTATATCGACCTCTGGTTCCGAAGAACAAGATAGCAATGGCCTAAAAGCCAAACACAAGTTTTACCGAATGGTTTTCCACAAACAAAAAGGTGACGACACAGTGGTCTCCTTCTGTTATACAGTCTATCTTTCAGATCCGACATGTTGTCTTTTTATACCGGACATTTTGTGCAAATCTACAGAAATCACAATTTATAGCAAATGTTATGCCGATGTAAAAATTAGGATGATACACGCTGAACATCCGCATGGTTACTGTGAGTGTGTTAGTTTGCTTTCAATTCAAATTCATGCTGTATCTGCAGCTTCACAGAGAAGCAAGCGTGGCTGTAGACTCTAATACCTCATTCACACCAACGCAACTCCGGTTCAAGCTCCGTGCTAGAGCTTTTCAGGTTCAGAACCGGTTCTTCGGTTTAGCTCCGCTCTTTTCACACCGCCCAGAGTCCGACTGGTGCTGCGTCATTGCGTCATCGTTTGCGTCATGACGTAACCGTTAGCGTGCCTGCTTCATAAAGCCAAACCGCGTGGAAACCCCTCACAGCTGACCAGACAACAACAACAATGGCCGATTATGCTCCAGCTTCCTCTGTACCTCTTCGGAAGACCAGATTCCCAGCAGGTAGCTGGTCTCTTCAGAGGACCACTGCTGCTTGTTAAGTTTCTCCATCGTTGTGTACAAACTGGATAAAACGCCGGCTTGTTGTTGTTGTTCAGGAGTTGATCCCGCCCCTGCCCCCGCCTCGACCTAAGCATGGCGTATGTGGTGCTTTTGCTCTGGCCGGACAATTTGTTGGTGCTCGAAATGAACCCGATTCCGGAGCTAAGAGGCTGCTCGGCTGCGGTGTGAACAGGAAAACCCGGTGCTTTTCAAGCTCCAGCTCCGAACCGGCCCTGAAACATTGTTGGTGTGAATGAGGTATAAGTATTTGTGTTAAAATATGAACTGTAATCATAGCTGTTCAAAAGGCCGGCTAAATACTAAAGGTTTGTTCAGGTTTACACACAGGTGGGTTTCCCCCTCAGTTCTCCATGTCTAATCTATAATCCAGAACAGTTAAACGTGTGTTCAGGAGGAACTGTACTGAACATGTTCTTCAAGGACACCTGAAGAGCCGCCTGGGCAATCAATAAGAAATTGGTCCATTTCCTCAGCACTGCTGCAGAGAGTCTTAAAGTCTTTGTATAGAGAGCTTTGTCAGAGCTACGGCAGATCAAATGTTAACATTGCTCCGGTGAATAGATCAATCTGTCTGAGCAGGTTTGTATGATCTAATCATCTGACAGTTAAAAAAACGTCAAACAACAGTGCAGCATGTTTTTCTCCAGAGTCAGAAAGTGTCAAAAACAACTTTGCAGGATTTCGAGAAAGGGAATATCTTGCCATCAGATATTCTGTCAGGTATTGATTTGAAACGTGACATCTGTTTGCAGCGGGTCAGCTCCTCCGGTGAGTAACACTTTTTGTAAACTGCAGGGGGTCAACAGAGTTACTTAGACGCAGCAGGCCTGCAGAGATGAGAGGGAAGAGGACTTTTACATTATTACATGTCACTTGTTAGACGCTTTTATCCAAATCGACTCACTTACTTAATACTGTGGGCAATCCCCTCAGGAGCAATTTGGGGTGAAGTGTCTCAGGGACACACCGACATGCTGACTGCAGTGGGAACCGATCTTGCTATCCTCTGATTCGAAGATCAGCGCACTAACCCACTGCGCCACACGCCTCCCTTGACTTGATAATGAAAACGTTTGTGTAAGCATGCTAGGGTTAGCATTCAGCTAAACACACCACTGTGAGCCTCATAGAGCTGCATGGCTGTTGTTTGTCTGCTAATGTCCTGAAAAATGACAATTTGTTTATTATTCTTAAACAAATGGGTCAACATCCAGCTATTACCATCATCCTGCTCATCATAATATCAGGTTGAGGCCATTCCCCTTCAAGACATGCTGAAAAACAAAGATAAAACTGTCTGATTTCCTCCACCATGTCACGCACAGCCTGCAGAATCAAATCATGCATGAACTCTGATTTGTCATGAAGGGAGGTTCTCCAACAGAAAGCATGCATCCATTGCATGCAGCATCATCATATCAGGTGATATGTTGTGTCTCGTCAAATGTGTTAGTTGTGTTTATGTACTTTGTCTGTCATTTCCTGTTTTATTTTGTACTTACCTTTGTCTTTCATTTCAGGCCCTGTTTTCTTCCTCCCCCTGTGTGTTTTTCCCGCCATCATCAGTGTCTGCCCCGCCCCTGATTGTTTCCACCTGTTCCCCGTGACTCACCTCATGTTTAAATAGTCCTGCCTCTCCCCTGTCCTGTGTCAGTTCGTCTTGTTTGTTTCCTCGAATGGTCGTGCCAAGCCTCAACTCAGAAAGGATTGCTTTCTCTCATGTCAGGTTTTGTTTTGTTTGTTTATTTTGTTAGGCTTAAAAGTGGTAGGTAAGTTTGAGAAACCGTCTCGAGATACACTTTTTGTTATATTCCATGGAATGCTGTTAACATCCCGATAGCAATGAATATCTGAAGTGCTTTGACAAAAAATCCATACAAAAATATCATCTGTGTAAGCTGTGGCGCTGTAAAAAGCTCGACCAATCATCTGAGCCAGCCCGGCTAAAATAACTGGATGGCCTACCTGCCTGTCAGCCTTCCATCTGTGCACGAACTTATCTCGTGCCCTCATTGGTCATGTGCGCTTTCGTGTGTGTTGGAGGAGGGGCTCTGTGAGGAAGTGGCAGATTTGTTCCGGTTGTGTATTTTCAAATTCTAGCGCACTCGAGCCGGTTTCTCCAAAATTACCTACCCCACCTTTAAGTTTTTATTAAGTCCTCTTTTTCCTCCTTGTGAGCGCCTTTTGTTATTTCCACCACCTACTCTTTTAAAAGGGATTACCTGAACTGTGTAAATAAATATACTTTTTTTTTATATTCAAGACTTTGTCTCTGGGTCGTGTGTTTGGGTTCATCAGTTTGTGTCGAGGTCCTGACATGATATTCCTTCATTTCAAGTATATTTCAGTTTTGAGCAGTGATGACACAACACGGGATTGTCTGGTGTAATTACATCACTGCTGGGCATCGGAGGAAGTCCGGGGAAACAAACCAATAAACAAACAACTAGTCACAATGTGTGCTGCAGGCGTAGAGCGACAAACAGCTGGTGCGAGCTACAGGCTCGG
This sequence comes from Notothenia rossii, assembly GCF_949606895.1. NCBI lineage: Eukaryota > Metazoa > Chordata > Actinopteri > Perciformes > Nototheniidae > Notothenia > Notothenia rossii. Next base: position 20,864,574 of record NC_136911.1, on the reverse strand, counting down.
AGAATACATTGACGGAGATGCATTAATACTCTCTGAACCGAAAGTGAACCGGCCTGTTCGCCTCTAGCTTCAGAGCTGTCAGTCTGAGTATGATACTGATAATAGAGGCTTTTATGCACAGGCAGTGGCTCTTGTGTTATGAAAAAAGTACACTCTTTATATAACTTTGCAGGATACAATAGACGAGCTGTCATGAAGTGGCATCATGACCAGGGTTTTCCTCCCTGAAGCATGCTGGGAGAGACTTCACAATGATAACTGAAAGTGTGTTTACTCATCACACAATTATACGTCGTGTTGCATTTTCTGTAAAACTAAAGTATTAATTATCATATGATATGAGATTATTTAGTGTAAAACTAAACCATTGATTAATTATAAACTTAAGAAAATGAATAATCTGTGAACAAACGAGTTTTATTTCAGTCATTAGTTTACTTTTAATTACAGATATCCATTATTTATCGCGTGTAGAGCATCATTTCAAACGGGAATAATCAAAATAGAAAATAACATAAGCAAATATTATTTTTCAACAGTCATTTTTATGTGACCATGCAGTATAACGGGAATTTTTCACATAATACTCAACTACATTTAGGTAAATATTGTACTTTTGACTCCACTTCATTTATTTAAAGAGGCCTTACTATCAAATCAAATCAAGTTTTATTTATATAGCACATTTTTTAAACGATTTTTGGTCGAGCCAAAGTGCTGTACATATAATAATTACCTTACAGTAAAGACACTATACAGTAAATACAAGAGCACAGTTTGTGCAGAATATCAGTACGACAATACGACACCCTCTGTCCTTAGACCCTCTGTCCTTAGATCCTCACATCGTACAAGGAAACACTTCCAGAGAAAACCCACAGTTTAAAGGGGAACATGGGAGAAACCTCAGGGAGAGCAACAGAGGAGGGATCCCTCTCCCAGGACGGACAGACGTGCAATAGATGCCGTGTGTATAATAAAAAGGGATAATGCATTTTACAGAATAGGTAGACCAAATGTTTGGAAATGCATGTGTCTGTAATAAGAAGATGATTCCACGAGGATGTCAGCAATCCTGTGGGAGCCTTCAGGGAAGTAACATGACGAGACCCAGGCAGGACCGCAGAGACAGGCCCAGCCACGACCCGAAGTCCACGACTTAATCCAGAACGCAGGGCACAGGACCACAGCAGGAAGCTTGTATATAGACACAAAAGAAAAAGAACATTTGGGGGAGGCTCGGTTAATCGGAACATGCAAATACACAGACACAGACATTATGCTTTTTTAGGGTTTTCCCTTTCCTGACAGACATTGAAAAAGTGAATTTTGCACAATAGGTGACCTTTAAAGGGGCCCCTAGTGTGCTCCTGTAGTGTGTTCTATAGGTTTGTGTGCATGTTAATGGTCTGCAAAGGCTAAAATCCCTGTGTTCCCTTCAGTGGGAGTTTCTGTCAATATACAACGTTTTGGAAACCACGGACAACGCTGTTTTTCGGTCCTTATGGCGCTGTCCTTAGCACTGACACCGAGTAGAAGCGATCCATAGAACCAGTTTTGTAGATCAGTTTCACGCTGCTTGCTGTCATGCTTTGTCCCAGCGCTTCCTCTGCAGATTCAACAGAGAATTGTTCATATATTCAAAAAACTTGCTCTACAAGTGCATACTTATGAAATTGCTCGTTTGATTTTGAAACAGTCTTCTAATCATGTCCTTTTTTATTAAGCATCCCTGGGCTATAGTTACATCAATACATTTTATTTTATTAAAAAGGTTTCCCCCTCTAACAGCCCCCTCAGTCATCAAAAGTCACTCAAACTATAAAAGTGTTCTGTAAATCATTACTCTTATATTTCAGTAATAAAAGACCATGTCTGTTCCATAAATCTGGTCAAAGCGCTTCTATAAAAGTGTCAATTTAGATGTGCAAATAACGGCTAAACTCATATTTCTTCTTCCATGGATTCAGCATATTAAAGTCAGTGAAGAGTATTGAATGAATGTCTCCGAGATGATACCTTGACAGCATGTAAGCTCAATTATAAAGAATTAAATAAAAGGGTTCATCTTATTCTAACGTGCCCTACATTACACAGACATCAGGAAGTAACACACCTGCCATTACGTGTCTTTTTACATTCATTTGCTTTATCTAACAGAGTATGCTGGTAAAGAGACCAAGATACGAAACAAGTGAAGGTGTTATTATCGTGGCTTCTTGCCGTCCCTCCCTACAGGCCGATCATGCAGACTGCGTGGGGCCTCACCTTGCGGAGGGGGCCACATCTTGCGGAGGGTGCCTCAACTGAGTCGATAATGTGGTGCACCTAAGCGCTTATGCGGCGCAATTAGTGTGGCGCGGCACGTTGTCGCGAAACACAGTGCCTCCTCATATAACTTTGCGTGGGGCCTCATGTTGGCCAGGGACGGCCCTGCTTCTTGACCTCTGTATATACACACCGGCCTTTCATCTTCACACCAAGAGGATTAATCACATTACATCACATCAATATTGTTTGGTTACCGCAGACAGCAGCCTGCTTTCCCAACCACCGTTGTCATCCAAACACCTTTATTCGTTATCTTAAACTGCACTCTTATTATTATTATTTCATTAAGTCTTTTTGATTAGCATGCCTCTCTGAGTCTTGTCTTCTTCTTGGTTCCAGACCAGCAGACATTTCACTTTCCCAAAAACCCCTCTGCAGGCCAGATTAAGTTAATTGAAATGCAGAGTTTTTTGTATCCATCATGCTCTTCAATTATTTCTTACGGCTCCATCGCCAAAACAGCAGCATGTGCATAGAAAGCATAAACCTGAAGGTAAGCGGTGCAAATCTGTAATGCGGGACATATTTTTTATTTTACGACACAATCTCTTTTCTTGCATCCTTTATGCTGTCGCCTCACATGGTGGAGTATGCAGAGAGGGACATTATATTAACTTGCAAATAAATCATTCAAACCAATATCAAAATAAATGCATTTTCAGAACCTCCTGCTCACAACAGGTGTTCAAATGACACGGTGATACTTGCATTAAAGGCATTTCTCATTTTATGCACAGTTACGGGCAAAGCTGTTGATTTAGCACACGGATACTTTTCACCCATCGTCACCCTCGCCTTCGAGCCACCTGTCACTTCAATTACGGTCAGACGGGAAGATGTGCACTTACTGAATTAACTCTGCCTCGGCACATGTTGCCACTCATTGATTCCTGTTTTTACAAGGTGTAAATGGGATCACATGAAGGTGTACTGGGTCAAAGAAAAAGTTGCTGCTGCGCTGGAGATAACTGAAGTCGTTCAATATGTTATCTTGAATCACCTCAGGTGCACAGAATCAGAGTTTAAAAATTGAAAATAGACTAAAATGACGGCAGCGGTAGTGGAGTACAAAGATGATAAAATGGACAAGTCATGCACGTGTACCTCAAAATGTATGTTGTGTGTGTTTGTGAATGCTGATGACATCTAACCAGGAGATGGTATATCCAGCTGTTGTTCGCCTCATTTAAGGGCACGACAGGCGTGTCACACAAACAATAACACTTCCTGGCTCATTATCAGGAATGGCTCCCTATTGGAAACGGTTTACTTCACAGTTTTTAAAGAGACCCTATTAGGCTTGTTTGGGTCTTCCCCTTGCTGTAGTGCGTTATAAAGGTTTGTGTGCATGTAAATGGTCTGTAAAGGCTAAAATAGGACCATAGGACAGAATATGTCCTCTTGAATGTCAGCCATTTTGACGTACACATCACTTTAAAGCAGTGGTTCTCAACTGGTGGGTCGCGACCCAAAAGTGGATCGCGGACCCGTTTCGAGTGGGTCGCGGATGTGTGAGGGAAAAAGTCAAACTTTTATTTTGAAGCCCCAATTTTCTAACGCTGTGCATGTAGTCGGCGTTGGACTGGAAGTACCGGAGACCATAAACGGTTTTGAAAACTTCTGTCACGTAGTGATCATCTTCTCAATAAAACATCTTTGCTGATGTTTTTTCGAGTCTTCTGGCCAATCAGAATCAAGATTGTTGCCGGAAGTCCCCACGGAGAATAGCTTTGCGGTAGAACTCTTCTTTATACATCCATGGGTACAACTTCAGATACAAATGAACACATAATGAAATATGACCCCCGGTTTGATGATTGACAGGTCACAGAACAATGTGAGCTATCTACCCTTACCCACAATTTAAAGTAATTCACACAGACTATCTCCTCTTTACTCTTCAAGATGTCAGAACAAAGTGAAAAACAAACAATGGCATAACATATTATTAAAATGCCGGGTAGTAATAGATTTATTTATTTTCTTCTCAGAGTGTACCAGAATGCATTGTTTATGTTAGTATTTATAAAAATCTCCTGGGGGAGAATCCCCTCAGACCCCCCTGATGGGGTTGGGTTTTCAGAATGTGTGCCTTTTTATATAGTTCAGCTTTGATTCCATCATCTCATTAAACCTTTTTTAAAAGCATACTTTAGTTCTGTGAAGGGATATACGCACTGTACTTCCATTGTATTAATATTGTATGCTGAAAAGCGTATATATTACAGCACGTTTTGTTGTTGAATAGATTTGAGTGCTTCAAAATGTTGGGTCGCGATGTATTGACCAAGTAAAAAGTGGGTCCCGAGGCCTGACCAGTTGAGAACCACTGCTTTAAAGGATAAAAAATTCTAATAAAAAAGCAGCTTTTTGCAATATGTGGTTTCGTGATTTTTAAATGCCATCCCCTGACTCTTTGAACTCTCCCATGCAGACATTCATCTGTAGTGAGTTTTGAAGGACACTATGTACATACATGTCTTGAGCTACAATCTGTACACACAGCTGAATGTTGACGGCCATCAAAGGTTGAAGATAAAGGAGATTTTTCAAAACACTTAGTCAGAAAACTAGGAGGACGCTCAGAAAGCTCAAATCTCCAACAAGGCCAAATGCGACATTCAGAAAAGCGGCAGAAGAAGTTTCTCACCACAGGGTTAACTCTGGAGGTATGTGCCAGTGTGTTTCTTTTTCTGACTTTAAAACTTATCACATCTTACCTTGTTTGGAGCTCTCTGTGTTCTGTCAGCAGTTTTACAGATGCATCTTATATTGGTGCTCTATGAGGGAAATGCAATACTATGGCGATATCCAGATCTTGTTGTATATCCATTGTGTTTGAGCCTAAATGCAGCGCACAGGAAACCAGGAACAGTTTGCTATGTCAAAACTGATGAGGTACAGGACAGGTAAACAACACAGGTAAGGACTCAAAGTGGTGGAGGTGTGAGCATGAGGCTTAAATACTGACTTGATTGGAGATGAGAAGCAGCTGATGAGAGGGGCGTGTCTCTCTGAAGGGGCGTGTCTCTCTGAATCTCCTCCTAGAGCACCATTGTGTATTTTGAACCAATCATCTCTCAGAGGGGCGTGGCCAGCAGCAGCTCATTAGCATTTAAAGCTACAGACACAGAATCAGCACTTTTGAAACAGGGCTGAAACAAAGGGGATTATGGGATGCTACAATGATCTGTTTGGTGTTTCGAGCCAAACACTTCAGAGACATGTATTGTATATATCTGAGACCTATAAAAGATTGTTGAGAAAGAGTATATAGGGGACCTTTAATATAATGAACCCCCTCCAATTAGCACTCTTAGGACCACTGCTACAAATCTATATAACAATCGTATGTAGCACCAAAGTAAACTATAACTGCTGGTCTGTGTACAACATGTAATGTTTCTTCAAGCCCTCGCTACACCCTTTCACTACCTTTAGTAAAAATGGGCCTTTTTGTTTTTCCGTAATCCTGCTGGAATTCAAACGGAGAAACAAAGCTTGGAATGCACCGACATAGACTGATGAAAAAGTTCCTTTAAATGCATTACTTCTCTCAAACTTATTTGGAAAAACATTAAAAGCAGAGGGGGGGGCTTGTCCTCTTGCTCAACACAAATCTTTTTATCATCTCAGGCTCTTGATCAGTATGCAGGGGGTATCAGAGCGCTGACTCAGCAGATCTCTCCAATGTTTCTGGCTGCTTCTCAACGCCATTACATCCGCTCTAAAAGTCACATTCAAAAGGTGACAGAAGGAAGATCCACAGAGCTTTTACACTAATTGATGTCTTTATGACTGCGACAGAGTGAGAGGGGCCTCCTCTAACGACACAACATCCCTCCACAGGGGGCCACACTTTGATTGTGGCCATAAATAAACCCGACCGTGACGATCCTGTCCCCAGTTTCCTCTCATCAACATCCTGTCTTTAACACAAGGGGAGGTTAGTATTCAGAAAGTCACAGAAGAAATGTTAATATTTAATGGGTATTTAATTGCTTTTTGGCAACAATGGCACAGAAAAATGCACCATCGGACTTTAACTAAACACAGAATACATAAGTAAGTACAATAAGTTGAAGTTTTTCCAGGCTTGGGGAGTAACGGATTACATGTAATGATAAGTAATCAGAATATTAAAATAGATAACTGTTTTCTCTGAAAGTTTACTGTTTCATTCCTATTGGGGATTACTAGCAGGATTACAGTATTAGTTAAAACTTAAAAACATAGTGTTTGTTGTAAAGGGTCAGATGCTATCTCTTCTCTGTAAGCTGTACTGTTCTGTAGGATAATACTTTTTCAATCAGGAGAGACGGTTTTGATGTAAGAAAACATATTTATTGCCAGGAATACACAAATGAATGTAATGGAGTTTTGGCGATTAGGCCCCCGTTGTGCAGGAGTATCATTCGGGAGGGGAGAACCGATCCGTCTAGACATTGGTGGTGGTGATGAATGGATAGTTGGGGTCGGTCTAAAGGGGAGGGGCTTAGCTTGACCCTGGATTCAGAGGGACAGGAGGTGAAAAGGGGCGGAGGAGGGTTGCGTTGAACCTCCTGAAATAACAGCTGTCAGAGGGGAGAGCAGATTTAAAAGGGTTAGCGGAGTGCTATGATAGGCTTGTGAGAATAGAGCGAAGTGATTGGTTAAGCTGGGGAGTGACGCCCCGATAACTTATTGAGAGGAGTAGTAGTAAATGGTTGAGAAGGTCTTCCTGGTTGAACTTGCGCTGAGCTTCATAAGTGTGAATCTATACTTCTACTGCCTGAATCCGCTTTATAAGAAAAACAAAGAATAGCACCAGCTTGTTTTTTGAGAGGAAGTTAACAATCTAAGTGGTGAGTGGTGAACTTTAGAGTTTGCACTTTCAATTAAAACTGAATAAAATTAATCTAGTTCAACCTTGGATTTGTGAATTAAACTGAAAAGCAACAATGAACTATAAGGTCTGTTTGTCCATGGGAACTTTTCTATTACACAAATAGGTGTAATAGAAGATTTGGAAAAAATAACTTTTTGCAATTGCGATATTACTTGGGAGATAAAAGGGAATTATCATTTAAAAAACATACTCACATTATCATATATATTAAAAGAATCACGGTGGGATTTGTTGACCAGGATTTCTCTGCAGTCCATTTTGTGATTAGGATAACCTTTCAATGAATTGTGCCGCCCCAATAAGAACTGAAACACAAAGGCTTTGCATGCATTTTTTTCTGTAGACGAATTGAGCTCAGAAACAGCAATCACATCTGATGGAGTATCCTCTCCCACTGCAGGATGTCTCACAGCTTATATTGGATTTTGCAGAGCACGATAAAAAAGATTTCAGAATTTAAAGCCTTAAGTGTCAGAAGCAGAGCCTCACCCTGCTGGGATCTACTTTGTGATTCTCCACCCCTCCTCAGTGTGTGTGTGTGTGTGTGTGTGTGTGTGTGTGTGTGTGTGTGTGTGTGTGTGTGTGTGTGTGTGTGTGTGTGTGTGTGTGTGTGTGTGTGTGTGTGTGTGTGTGTGTGTGTGTGTGTGTGTGTGTGTGTGTGTGTGTGTGTGTGTGTGTGTGTGTGTGTGTGTGTGTGTGTGTGTGTGTGTGTGTGCGGGTGGGTGGGTGGGTGTGTGTGTTTTCAGGTCTGTCTCAGGGGAAAATAAATATCAGGATGCAGGAGGAGGGACGCCGGCTGTTTCTCATGGGGGGGTCATGCACACTACTATCATGATTATTCACTAAATCACTGAGCAGTGACTGTCAGCTGCAAGAGAAGAAGACATTTCACAGATATAGAATCGAATCGGATGGATGAAACCCTCTTTAATGACCGCAGAGCACACAGTGCTATAGATAGATAGATAGATAGATAGATAGATAGATAGATAGATAGATAGATAGATAGATAGATAGATAGATAGATAGATAGGTTACAGTACTTCAGAGCTCTTGTGTCTGTCACGCATTTCACTCCATTCACACGCTCACACGCCACACCTTGTATTTCTCACGCAGAGATTTCTTACCAAACACCGCTGCCAAAATCTCACTCTGAACTCTGTTCAACACTTGAGAGCCCTGGTACTTAAATGAACCACTACATAGATAGGTAGATAGACTTTTGCTAGCTTGTTAAGTTGATAGATAGATAGCTTAAGTCAGCTAACTTATGCTAGCTAGCTTATTACGTAGATAGGCTATGTTCACTAGATATATAAATAGATAGATAGCTTATTAGTTATCTACTTAATAGGCTATAGCTTATTAAGTAGATAACTAATAATAGATATCTCAATTCAGATAATTTATGCTAGCTAATTAATAGCTAATAGATAGCTTAAATCCGCTAATTTATGCAAGCTAACTTATTAAGTAGATAGCTAATAAATAGATACGTGTGACATTTACATATTATTTTCTTGCAATTGAGTAAGAAATCACGAAAGACATCGGAGCCTTTTTCATAGCCTTTTCAGAGACAAATTGCTGGGTCTTTCCGGGAACACTTAGTTCCACCAACAGTTTATAAATCTTCAGAGCACCTGTCAGCGGTAATTACCTTTTTGCCTTTTTGCAGGTCTAAATGAACGGCACTGGTAATGGATGGCAGATTATAACAAACGAAAAAGAACAAGGAGAAACTTTTTAAAAGGTGAATTCTGGGTGTTTCTGCTTAAGTGGATGATGGGGGACAGGAACATTGGAAGAGAGGATGATGACACGCAGTAATGCTCTGAGGAGAACCTGGGATGTCATGCTATGCCACTTTAATTAGATTACAAACAGAAAACTGCAGACTTTCTAAACCAGACAGGATGTTTTTCGGTTGGGCTGAAATCCCAGTAGCACACGACTAAGAACTTCTGTAGCAGAAAAACACCAATTAATCCGCTTCCTCTTCCAGTCTCTGTCTAAATCTGTTTATCTCATATATCTGTAAAGACTTTTTGGATACTTTATTTCCTTCTTGGCAGCAACAGAAATGAAGTTTGTTCTGATGCAGTGACAGCAGCAGAATGGAGGAACAGATCATGTGAGAAGCTGCAGCTGATGGAGAGATATTGGAAATCAACAAACACTTTCCAAGGAAATAAAACAGCAGGGGGAACGTTTAAGCCCCGTGTAAATATTTAAGTGGATTACAGTCGAAGGATGCTGATACTAGAGAGAAATCGACGGCTGAGGATTTTGAAATTGATTTATTTTCCATTATATGTTGTTATTAGCAGCACGAGAAGTCCTCTGCTGAATGAATCTGTTTTGAAAGAGTTAGCATCGAGCTAAAACGGGGTGTTGCTGATTTAAACTCAATGTTATTTAACGCTATTATTCAATGTTTATTATACTATATAATGTAAATATTTAGCTAAAGTTTGCATGTCCCAATTGGAGTAATTTTAAGATGTTTTACCGAGCATTTACCATTTACTTATTTTCTTCGGCTTTGCTATAAAAAAAAAACCCAAAAGAGAAAATATATACGTATAAAAAGATAAATAAATGTTTGTTGGCTTTACATTATCTGACTCCAGCTTACTTAACCCTCCTATTGTCTTCGTTCCCCCCCCCCCCCCTTACTTTGGTGTTTGCGGTCAAATTTGACCGGTCCTGTTTTAACTGCTATCACATGAACACAAAAACCATGAATCATCACCAAATGTCATTTAACACCCTTTCAAACTGTACATATTGTATCAGACTACTGGTATACATGAAACACTGCAGTAAATATACAAAGAACAGACACTGAACATGTACTGCGTGTGCCAGGTGTGATCCATGTGGGGGGATGGGCACATAAGGGGGACACACACATTTAGAGTGTGTGTGTGTGTGTGTGTGTGTGTGTGTGTGTGTGTGTGTGTGTGTGTGTGTGTGTGTGTGTGTGTGTGTGTGTGTGTGTGTGTGTGTGTGTGTGTGTGTGTGTGTGTGTGTGTGTGTGTGTGTGTGTGTGTGATCTGATCCGGATGGTTACTAATTCCTTTGCTTTATGGCGGCCATGTTGGACCGGGAACACCATGGGTGTTACAAAGTTGACTAAATCATCCAAGGTTCAATGAAAGTGGTGATCAGCCATTTGATATGTTCAAATGTCTTCTGTGAAGGATATCATGAAGCCTTAATGCAATTGAATGTAAAACAAAGAAGTTATGATTGATGAAAGCAGTAGACGACAGGAAGGTTAATAAACTAGTTTCACTTTTTAAATAAAGCCTTTCTCACTTTATTTTAGTTTGTATCGAAATATAAGTGCACTTCTAAATCGAAAAGAAAAGTCAAATTCAGTAGTATTTTACTTTTTAACCGTATTATTATTATTATTATTATTATTATTATTATTGTTATTATGATAAATGATTAAAATACACTGTAATGCACCCACAAACAGCAGCACAGCCTGTCTGTATTTATATGTTTGTAGTGTCCTCTAGCTTTATTCCTCTTAGCCACACGCACTTCATTGATTTTCCTTCCAAGCGATAATTCCTAACAAGCCTATAAGATGACAAGGACATAGGTTGAAGCGATCAAGCTGTTTCTGCTCAGAAGCCTCATCAGGACTGTAACCCTGGACCTTTTGCTCTGTTGTTCCTCGTGCAATAACATGTAATTCTTTTTTCTTTTTCTGCAATCTCAAGAGGTCCAACATAAATCCACCTTGCGTGAGTCCTTTCTGTGTAATCACTGCGGACCAGGGGTCATTTAATGTGGGAGATTGTGGGCGGGTGTAATGGGTGGAGGGCATCGAGGTTAAATGTCAACACGGATTTAAATTAGGTTCAGATTGTACCACGACGATCTTTCATTATACTGGGTGATAGGTTAATGTTCATAACGTGACACCATTTCTATAAGAGGGGGTGAAAAGTCTGTTTGCATTCAATATGCATCCTTAGAGCGCAAACCAAAGAAAAGGCTGCATATCCAACTCTAAACTCAACTGAATGCTCAACTCATTAAGAAGTGTTTGTTTAACATTTTAACTAGAAAACAAGCAGAAAATGTACCCTAGTTTGCATAGTTCTCATTAAGATCAATACAGAATACAAATAAATAGCTTTCTCCAAACAAAATGTTCTCATTGTCAACTTTTTCTGCACCAATTCCTTTTAAAATGCTAACAAATATATGTTTGTTTTTTTGTGTGTGTTGTCTAAATCAGGATGCATATGTGTTGCAAACAGGCTTTAATCTCCCTCTGGCATTGTGGGAATTAATTGAAATAAGTGGTAAAATATAATTTCCTGTTATTTGCATCAAACTGAAGGAGCTCATAGATTAGAAGGTGATTTATGCAGCAATAGAAAACACCTTATCTTTAAAAAGTTTATTATTCACTGCTGGCCCAGAAACAAAAGTTCAGAGCCAACATGAACAAAGGAAGGAAATCATACGCACGGCTTGAAGTCTGTTCCAAGAACTCAAAGTAATCAGAGAAACTTGAAAAGTCTTTGTGCGGACAGATGAGTTCATGGCATCCAGAGGTCAGCCAAGGTCAACACTGTGATTAGTAAACTCTGATTATTGAATGTGTGGCATTGCTTCTTCCTGCTTCTTCAGCCTTACAATGGACTGAGTAGTTTCTCTGTCTCTACTGAGTAGTGTCTCTACTTTAAAGAGTCCTCTCCTGCTGATGTTCAGGTGTATATCAGTATGCAGTGTCTCTACTTTAAAGAGTCCTCTCCTGCTGATGTTCAGGTGTATATCAGTATGTAGTGTCTCTACTTTAAAGAGTCCTCTCCTGCTGATGTTCAGGTGTATATCAGTATGTAGCGTCTCTACTTTAAAGAGTGCTCTCCAGCTGATGTTCAGGTGTATATCAGTATGTAGTGTCTCTACTTTAAAGAGTCCTCTCCTGCTGGTGTTCAGGTGTATATCAGTATGTAGTGTCTCTACTTTAAAGAGTCCTCTTCTGCTGATGTTCAGGTGTATATCAGTATGTAGTGTCTCTACTTTAAAGAGTCCTCTCCTGCTGATGTTCAGGTGTATATCAGTATGTAGTGTCTCTACTTTAAAGAGTCCTCTCCTGCTGATGTTCAGGTGTATATCAGTATGTAGTGTCTCTACTTTAAAGAGTCCTCTCCTGCTGATGTTCAGGTGTATATCAGTATGTAGTGTCTCTACTTTAAAGAGTCCTCTCCTGCTGATGTTCAGGTGTATATCAGTATGTAGTGTCTCTACTTTAAAGAGTCCTCTCCTGCTGATGTTCAGGTGTATATCAATATGTAGTGTCTCTACTTTAAAGAGTCCTCTCCTGCTGATGTTCAGGTGTATATCAGTATGTAGTGTCTCTACTTTAAAGAGTCCTCTCCTGCTGATGTTCAGGTGTATATCAGTATGTAGTGTCTCTACTGGGACATGTCTCCATGCTTCAATGTTCAAAAAGTTATTTATTGTTCTCATACTGCCTGTGCTGCAGCACCTCTTTTCACCCTCTGTCTGAAACCAGAGCCCAGTCTGCTCTAGCTGGCCGGCTCTGTTGTGATTTGTCAGCCGCCTAGAGGTGTCCTGCCCCTTAGCCAATCACGTACAATGCGTTGCAGCGCTAGCCAATAGAAGCGTGAAGGTTACATTGCGATGCCATTGCAGAAGTAAACAAAGGACTCCAATGGAGGCGTTTCAGAAATTGCAAACATTTATTTAAATCTGATAAATGAAAGGAAAGCAATGCGAGTGAGGAACTGCAGATTCTCATGACTACATTATTCAGAGTCTGTCTCACCACTCAAACAATGTTATCCAAGCATGTGATCCATTATTTGACAAAACTGGAACAAAGCAAATCCCTAAATGGTTATTTTTGAACACCAAATCTTTCACAAACAATTCTCTCCTCCTCCTTTACCCTCGTTCCCCCCCCCCCCCCCCCTTACTTTGGTGTTCGCGGTCAAATTTGACCGGTCCTGTTTTAACTGCTATTACATTAACACAAAAACCATTAATCATCACCAAATTTCATTTAACACCCTTTCAAAATGTACCTATTGTATCAGACTACTGGTACACATGAACAACTGCAGTGAATATACAAAGAACAGACACTGAACATGTATTGCGTGTGCCAGGTGTGATTAACATGGGGGGATGGGCACATGGTGTGTGTGTGCTAGGTGTGATTCTTGGGCACATAAGGGGGAAACACATCTAGTGTGTGTGTGTGTGTGTGTGTGTGTGTGTGTGTGTGTGTGTGTTTTATCTGATCCGGATGGTTACTAATTCCTTTTCTTTATGGCGGGAACACCATGGGTGTTACAAAGTTGACTAAATCATCCAAAATTCAATGAAAGTGGTGATCAGCCATTTGATATGTTCAAATGTCTTCTGTGAAGGATATCATGAAGCCTTAATGCAATCGAATGTAAAACAAAAAAGTTATGATTGATGAAAGTAAATCGGTCAGATTTGACACGAAGACGACGGGAGGGTTAAACACAGAATCAAATATGCATCCCAGCTGTTCCTCTGCAGATGGTTTGTTGCAGGCAGCATATTTACTGTCAGGCAGGGTGTATAATTAAAGACCTGGGTTCTCTGGTGGTCGGAGCAGCTTCCCTGGAGGAGATTCAGCCCAGAGGCAAGACGGATAAACCCAGACATTAAAAAGTGATAAATGATCCGAGCGGCGGTGACTGTGGAGAGGACACTCGGTTCGTATTCAAGTCAGGCACGTTGATTAGTTTAGAGAGTGGCTCTTTCAGGGAGTCTTTATCAGTGATGGGCGTTTTATAGCCTGAAGAAACAGACTTTTGAATAGAAGGACCTTCATTAGAGAATAATGGAGAATCCTTTTCAGCTAAATGACTGTGTAATGGATCAAAGCTGATTCCAATATCAGAGAAAGAAAGATATTGAGGATCAAAAATGGTTCTATTGATAGAGAAACCTGCCTTTAATGAAGCAGCCTATACACCAACAATGAAACACGAGCATATACTACATTTCAAAAAGCAGAAATAAAATCTGAGCTGACAGAAAATGCTCCGTTTGAATTTAACCCACACAGTTAAGCTCACACACACTATTGTATGAACATATAATAATAATAATAATAATAATAGATTTAATTTGTTAGCGCTTTTACAGGTGCTCAAAGACGCTTTACAGATAATAGTGAAGAGAGAAAAGAAAAGAGAAGAAAGGAACAACAAATAAATATATAGTTAAAGTTAAAGTCAAATAATACAAAAACAATCACACAGTAAAAGCCAGATTGAAGAGGTGAGTTTTTGTGAGTGTTTTGAAGGTGGTGAGGTCGGTGCAGTCTCTGATGGGTTGTGGGAGTGAGTTCCAGAGGGAGGGGGCATCGACGGAGAAGGCTCTGTCCCCCCAGGTCCGGAGATTGGTGCGGGTGGGGATGGATAGGAGGTTCGCTTCTGATGAGCGGAGGCAGCGGGAAGGGGTGTGGTGGTGCAGCAGGTCTGTGAGGTAGGGGGGGGGGGGGCTGGTTGTTGAGGGCTTTGTGAGTAATGAGGTTCACCTGCTGAATTAAGAACAGAACAAATGAAGCAAAGAAAACCAGAAAGCAGATTCAGGCAGTAGAAGTATATTCACACTGAAAGTATCATCCTACAGAACAGAACAGCTGACAGAGAAGAGATAACATCTGATGCTTTAAAACAAATTTAGTTTGTTACTAACACTGTAATCCTGCCAATCTTCAGGTGAGAGGATAACTGAGAAGCATCATTGAGGTGTCTGCATCAGCTGAAACACAGTGAACAATATAGAAATAAACACTGGAAGTGAATTGAAAATAAGTTGCACGTAACAAAATGTACGGAAGACACTAAAAAAAAACTTCCCAGTCCAACTTTACCTTAATTTAACATGAATGTCCTTGGAGTGACAAGCAGCTTTCCTTCCACAAGGTATGCAGCAAGAGGGGTGTAGTCATTCAGATTGTCAGGCTCGACAACCAGTCACTGCTGGGTCTCTTCTGGCAAGCTGGAAACACCCGAGATGAATCACGAAGTCTGCTGTGAATAGTTCCATAATGAATGATATGCAGTAATCCACTACACAGATATCGAGTACTCTCCCAAAATCTGGCAGTCCACTTGTCTGTCCAACTGAGAGCACTATTCCTTTTGAATATTCTGTCCCATTTAAGTAAACAGTGGAGGTGAGAGAAACAGAGTTCAGATCTTTAAACTTACTCCTTAAGGCCTCTGATAGCAACATCTAAGATGTCCACAGATACGACTGATGATTTCCCAGTCTCAATGCTTGGTTTGAAAATTGTTGGCATCTCCAAATAATATGCCAACATCAGCTGATGTCTTGTGGCTAAAGTGTGCAGAATATTTTTGAAGTTGCCAGTATTTTTGAACCGCCTGTTTAAAGAAAGAAAGTTTGGCCTCAAATCTTATTGTCCTGAACTCAATCGGTGGACCAAATGTCTTGATCAGTACAGGATAATGTTCAAGATTATGATGTAATCTTGTACCAGGAAATATTTCCAATAGCAACTGTCTGTGGTCAGAGATGTCTGCTTGTAGGTAGCACAGGGTTTCTGTTGTGAACGAGGGGCTGGATAGTAGCTCCACAATGTCTTTCAGTTCAAGGATCACAGACCAGGTTTTTTCACTTTCTGGAATTCGGTGGCCGATCAGCAGTGGAAGGAATCTCAAAAGGGCCCAGTTCTAATGCCACTAATAGTTCCATTTTTTGAAAGGTTTGCATGTATTGCTTGAGGCCTGTTAGTTTTGTGATTAAACTGAAAAGGGAATGATCCTATCCTTTCATTAAGGTCATTCAAAGTGAAATACTTTTTAGCAATCAGATCTGAAAGACACATGCACAGTTCCACAGGTACAATTCCTTCAAACAAATCATGAAGAAAATCAGGTGGAAACCCTTTTGCAGGATGAACGTGAGCAGGTCTTCTTAAAGGACAGTCTCTTTTTAAACCATCAACACATGAGGCATCAGTTGTCTTGAGCACATTAACAGCTTCATCATATAAATGTGGTGTTCTCAAAGTAAAAAGTCCCACTTCTGAATATCTGCACGGCTAGCCAAACCAAATCTGCAACATTTCTCCACATTGAAAGACTCTTGGTATCCAGCAAGTGAGTGTGACACAGTTATCAGCAGACACATACAAAACGGTACCTTTCACATAAGAACCAAGTCCTTGTACAAATACACCGATGGTCTCTAAATGCTCAAGATCTCTTATCAGTGGTTCCAAAACCTTGCCGTAACCATATTGTTTTAAGTGTACAGTTTTGCACAATATAGCTAGATAAATTGATGATAATGTTGATCTAAATTTGAATGGTATGTTGGATAACACCCAATAAATATCACACACTTTGGGTTTCTTTTTTGAAGTCCCCAACGGATTACAAACTTCAAAATCATCGATGTATAAGCCAAGAGGAATTCCTAATTCTTCAGTGAGTTTGTTTTCTTTAAAGTGGACCTATCATGCTATGTTTGAATAATATAGTTTAGGACCATACCTATATAAGGCGTATTTATACTTTTTATTATTCAAAATACCAAACAGATCATGCATTTTAGCCATTCCTCATTTCGCTCAATTTAACACTGTCTTTTCATCATGGGCTGATTCTGTGAGAACAGCACCATCTACAGGCCTGGCATATGTACTACAGCGTCCCCAGCGCTTTCAAACGGCAATGTCCGTGGCTGTCTCCTCCTGATTGGTGGAGTTGGCCCAATAGCCGTAGTGCAACTTTTGTGACGTCATAGAAGTGTTCAAATCTGGATCAGTCTGTATCAGATCCGTTGCAGCCCCTTTTTAAGAGATTTGGGTATGGAGGGAAATAGAGAGGGTTGTGTTTTCTGACACTTGGTGAGTTCCCTGGAACACCGGGGACACATGTTCATGTATCAAAGACGTACAAAAGTGCATTTTGCATGATAGGTCCCCTTTAAAGTATTCACCATCTTGAAATGAACAGTAATGACCTTTCCGTTGACTTCTGTAATGATTGAAGAATCTCAGTTCTTTCAAACAACTTACTTAACAGCTCTAAAATAGGAACATAAACAAATGAATGGGTTTTTTCTTGTACATTTAGCACATACTCGACTGGTTTAATGACTGTAAAGTTCTTTTTATAAAATGACTGCCTTTTACGCTCTGTGCCCGAAGGTCCCTGCCTTCAAAGAAACGTCAGTGGGTTTAAAGATTGTATTTCATCAGACAATTCTGTAACAGAGGCATCAACCACACAGTTATTTTCCTCCAAAACTTTCTGTATCATTTCTTTGATATTTTCGTAAGCAAGTTCTCCAATGTCAAATAACTCAATTACTTCCTGTATTGTTGAATTAGAAACATGTCAAATGGTTTGCATGCGGAGGAATAAAGATGAATGGTATCTCTATTTTCAAGAAGACCTTCAGCACCGTAGAGAATCATATGAAGGTGATGCCTCAGTATCAGAAACAGAATGCTGCCTGATTACAGTATGTGTATGTCCATGCTGTACACAAAGCCCTGGTCTAAGACTATTGAGGGTGGAACATTTATAATATCGACTTCTATGAGCAGTAAAGGTTGATAGTATACTGGACTTGAATGAGCAGTCTACGAATGGACATGTAACTGTTTCCCTGTTCCTCAAATGAGTCTTCCAATGAGCAAAATATGTGTTAATGCTCTGAGAATGAACACAAATCACAACATAATGTTGACACACGTTTGTTAGCTTCTTTAACATGTTCTTTCAAATGTTTTTTAAGTAAAGCTTGGGTTTGAAAGCTGTTCAAACAGTCTTCATAAATACAGACAAGGCCTGAACACCTTCGATGATGTCCATGTTTATAATGCTGAATTATTCTTCCTTGCCAATTGGAGGAGAACGTACAAAACTTACATTTCCACTTCATGAACTGGACATGCTCGTTCACACCTGTAACATAAAAATAAATGCACGTTATTCACGTTGATATTGACCTTCCACAAATATATTGGTATCAGCATTTATGTTTTCATATCAGCAGATTGAAAAAAACGGCTCAAAAAATTACAATGAAGACAATTATCCTTGGGGTGATTCAAATTTACGTGCCAGTGTTCAGGTTACATTTTTAATAGCAGTTGCCCCCTATCTCTTCAAATCATACCACAGCAGTAGCGAGTTTCATGCAGCAGAGTGGTCAAAGATGCCACTGTTTGTTGTTTCTGTGGTCTTTATTTCTTGCTGTTGTGGCGTGATCCATACATTAGATGTAAACTTAAGCTCTACTGCTATCCCTCTCTCAACCCCTCTCTCTTATGAGGTGGGATTTGTGCCAAAGAACGAACTAACTGAGCAGCCAATCGTGTCGATCGTCACCTACCATGCCGTGCACTATGCCGCGAGAGAAGTAACGTGATCTCGTCGCCACCCCTCTCGTCTGAGAAGCTACGTGACGTCTGCGTCTGAAGTTACTTTACTTTGGTAGTTATCAGCAAATAACCCAGTAATGTTACAGCTACTTAGTTGCTCTTCAAGCTAGACTCTATTTCAATATAGTTTTGGTATTCGAATAATGTTACACCTCTTGTATGCCCTGAACGCTAAAACAACCACAATATATATTTTTAATTATCAAAATGATAACACAGGCTGAAAAAACAGGAGAAGCCTGTCTTCCCTTGGTCTCCAGGAGAAAACTGTATATCACCAAGTGTTCATATAGTTGTGTGGAATAGATCGCTGCAGTGAACACGACTTTATGTATTTGTTTATGGTTTATTTGATATGGAGGGATGCAGTATACATAGAAGTTCAGAGAAGAAACAACCCCTATATTGTTTATTTTATTTCATTTCGGCTCCATGGCAGAGGCAAATATAGAGTTAATGTGCAGAGATTATAATGTCCTGTTTACTAAAATATTTATTGTTTTTATGATGTTTAGTTGACAAAATAGTCACTGAGCTACATTTTGCTGCACTCAAGCATACATCTGAAGACAAGAGTTGTGTCCCCCTTTGGCCACAAGGGGGAGTATATATATATTGTATAGATGTTGCAATTATACACAGCTTCGGCAATACTATATGTAAATGAGGTCATCCTAATTGAATTGACTATACCTTTAAAGGTAGGGTGGGTAAGTTTGAGAAACCGGCTCGAGATACACTTTTTGTTATATTCCATGGAATGCTCCCAACATCCCGATAGAAATGAATATCTTTAGTGCTTTGACAAAAAATCCATTAAAAAAAAAATGTCATCTGTGGAAGCCGTAGTGCTGTAAAAAGCACGACCAATCATTTGAGCGGGCCCGGCTAAAGTAACTGGATGGCCTAC
This sequence comes from Notothenia rossii, assembly GCF_949606895.1. Lineage (NCBI taxonomy): Eukaryota > Metazoa > Chordata > Actinopteri > Perciformes > Nototheniidae > Notothenia > Notothenia rossii. Next base: position 20,844,972 of record NC_136911.1, on the reverse strand, counting down.
CTGCCTGTCAGCCTTCCATCTGTGCACAAACTCGTCTCGTGCCCTCATTGGTCATGTGCGCGTTCGTTGGAGGAGGGGCTCTGTGAGGAAGTGGCAGATTTGTTCCGGCTGTGTATTTTCAAAATCTAGCACACTCGAGCTGGTTTCTCCAAAATTACCTACCCCACCTTTAAGTGAGCTGTCAGGAGGAAACAAAGGTTTGCCAACACATTACTCTACTGCTGAGAAAGGCTGTACATAGACGTAAAACGATGCAATGTCTGCGTATTGTTGAAGAATGGCAAGTAAAGGAAGAAAGTAATAACTTGCACTGAGTCTTAATACATGACTATTTCATTATTTTCCCCCTTAATTTGAGAAAGACTATCCAATTATGTATTATGTTTGTGTGACACACACACACACTACTGAATTCATTCTAAAACCAAGAATAACCTAAATACAACAATAGGGAGCCCTGGCTCAAGGACGGACAAAACAAGGACACCACACGATTATTTTCCAATTACAGTATATTTATTTAAAGAGAGTAACTACATTTTGATATCAGATTAATCAGTAATGTGTGTAGTGTACGGGTGTGTGATGTGTCGGCAGGGCCGGACTGGGACCATAGGCCAGGCCCGGGAATTATACACCCAGTCAGGCCACTACCAGTTTTTTGGGGGCGTTTTGCTGCATGTATACCCCTAGTGATATTGTTAAAAAAATGTCCATATGTATTTGGGAAGCTTCCCATGTGAACATGTTTTATTTGGGGGTAGACCTCAAATCCTATAGGGGCGTCCGGGTGCATGCTCCCCCGGGAAGATTTGTTTTTCTATTTTGGAGTTAAATGCATCAATCACTTTGAGTATATGCTACTGACATCAACTCTGCTTGCTCTCAGGAAATACGCGTCTGCACTATCTCGATGCAACCCGCTTCTTTCATGCTCTTCAATTCTTTGGTGAACATGCTTCCATGCCTCCTTTCACAAAAGTATTGTCACTGGCAGGCCTGGCAAACATGAGACACAGCGAGCAATACAGAGAGTGCGATGATGATTCACAGTAAGTTAACCACTTTCTATTTGTCCCATCCTTCCTGTGGAATACTTTGGGGATGGCTTTCTTGGAAGTTTGTTGTGGGTGGTTGGCTGAGGGCGAGCAAAATAATCAAAAGGCCTCTGTGTCAACTTCCTGTGCGTCTCTTTCACTGTCTTTCTCCCCAGTTGCAATTTCCCTTGTGCTGGACCCTGAATCTTGACTTGTCAACCTCCTCAGCATCTGCTACTGAATAAGAACTAGCATAAGGATTAAACTCTTATCAATAACTATATAGTAACTTATTGAGAGAACATGAACATAGATTGCTTATACTGTTGTCGTTACATTTCCTTTGGTTTTGTTCAGTGTCAGTCATAGCCTATTGAAACAATTTCCTCTGTACCTGCCAGTTCTGTCCAGTGAGGTCTGCCTGCATCTCTCCCTCAGGGTCATCACCATCAGCATCATCTGATAGTGGAACTGAATAAGGAGAATACATTAACAACTATTTATGAAATAACATTATTCAAGAACATATATTATATATGCAACACTTATTTTATCACTAAGTTGACCCTGTATTTGCATGGCCTAATAACATAATGATTGTCTCCCCTTTAGACAACATAACCATCTCAAGTTATTCACTCGCAGTATGAGGGGTTTGTAGCCCCACAGTTAGCTGCAGTCTAACGGTTATATTACATATATTTGCCTTGAGTAACATTAAGGCCACATGTAAGTTTAAACTTCTAAAACTAGAAAAGCTGAGTTCAAAATCAAAAACTTGTCAGAGCTCTTTGAATTAAAGAGACAATGTAACTTGACATAACTAAATGGGGCTGTGATGTTTTACAGTATTTTTCTAAACCTCTAGGTCAGATTTCACTTGTTTTGCATCAATCTTGATACAGGGTACTTATATGTTATAGTTTGGATTCCTAAAGCATTTAGTCTACTAACCCATCATTCAAGGGTGGTTTTCACTAGAAGTAATGGGGGTTTTTTTAGGCGGAGATTAGAATTTACATATTTTTACTATGTTCGATCTGAATTGATTCTGACACTTCTACATCCAACTCACAGATGTAACCTTGCTTTGAGAAAAAAGATGACTAATGGACCCCTTTTAGAAGTGAAGATGGTCATTCGTTGTGTTAATGACATTTTCGAGCCTGAAACCTGAAAAACAGGCTCAGGGTTTAACAGGTTAAAACAGAAAGTAACTCCATTTCTTAATAAAATGTACACATTGTTTTGTTTTTGTTTTATTCAATCTGATCTTTCTGGGATTATTCTTGTGAAGTAGAGAACAGCCGGCTGAGCACAGACGTTCTGGATGCTGTAAGCACTTCCTGTGGGAACAGAACGGTAAAAAAAAAATCATTAAAACCATCGAGGCACATCGGACAATTTACTGCTGATGAAGAAAGAGGCTCTGGTTTCAGACAAAAATTAATTGTTTCTACGATGCATCGCGATGCCGACGTGGACGAATCTGCATCGATGCAGTGACAGAACATAATCGATTATAGCGTAGTAACGTTGCTTCCTGATTTTACGGCCGCGGCTTTACAATAAAGTTTTTCTTTCTGTGACTTCAATATCAAATTGGTCGGTGAAGCAGAGATCAGGGAACAGACGTGACAGCGGCACCAAACACGGAGCGGTCTGCTTTACCCACCGACACAACACCAGTCCAGAAGCAACAGCAGAAGGACCCGCTCTGAATCACTCCGTGTCGAATGTGTGTAATTTTACCCGGTGTAAAGTGACCCTTAAATTCGCGTTATAAATAAAATGTATTATTATCGTTATTTCAGTGGGGCAAAAAAGTTTTTAGTCAGCCACCAATTGTGCAAATTCTCCCACTTAAAAAGATGAGGCCTGTAATTTTCATCCTAGGTACACTTCAACTATGAGAGACAGAATGGGGGGAAAGAATCCAGGAAATCACATTGTAGGATTTTTAATGAATTAATCGGTAAATTCCTCGGTATAATAAGTATTTGGTCACCTACAAACAAACAAGATTTCTGGCTCTCACAGACCTGTAACTTCTTCTTTAAGAGCCTCCTCTGTCCTCCACTTGTTAACTGTATTAATGGCACCTGTTTGAACTCGTTATCAGTATAAAAGACACCTGTCCACAACCTCAAACAGTCACACTCCAAACTCCACTATGGCCAAGACCAAAGAGCTGTCAAAGGACACCAGAAACTAAATTGTAGACCTGCACCAGGCTGGGAAGACTGAATCTGCAATAGGTAAGCAGCTTGGTGTGAAGAAATCAACTGTGGGAGCAATTATTAGAAAATGGAAGACATACAAGACCACTGATAATCTCCCTCGATCTGGGGCTCCACGCAAGATCTCACCCCGTGGGGTCAAAATGAGAAACAAGAACGGTGAGCAGAAATCCCAGAACCACACGGGGGGACCTAGTCAATGACCTGCAGAGAGCTGGGACCAAAGTAACAAAGGCTACCATCAGTAACACACTACGCCGCCAGGGACTCAAATCTGCAGTGCCAGACGTGTCCCCCTGCTTAAGCCAGTACATGTCCAGGCCTGTCTGAAGTTTGCTAGAGAGCATTTAGATTATCAAGAAGAGGATTGGGAGAATGTCATATGGTCAGATGAAACCAAAATATAACTTTTTGGTAAAAACTCAACTAGACGTGTTTGGAGGAGAAAGAATGCTGAGTTGCATCCAAAGAACACCTACTGTGAAACATGGGGGGGGGGGGGGGACATCATGCTTTGGGGCTGTTTTTCTGCAAAGGGACCAGGACGACTGATCCGTGTAAAGGAAAGAATGAATGGGGCCATGTATCGTGAGATTTTGAGTGACAACCTCCTTCCATCAGCAAGGGCATTGAAGATGAAACGTGGCTGGGTCTTTCAGCATGACAATGATCCCAAACACACTGCCCGGGCAACGAAGGAGTGGCTTCGTAAGAAGCATTTCAAGGTCCTGGAGTGGCCTAGCCAGTCTCCAGATCTCAACCCCATAGAAAATCTTTGGAGGGAGTTGAAAGTCTGTGTTGCCCAGCGACAGCCCCAAAACATCACTGCTCTAGAGGAGATCTGCATGGAGGAATGGGCCAAAATACCAGCAACAGTGAAAACCTTGTGAAGACTTACAGAAAACGTTTGACCTCTGTCATTGCCAACAAAGGGAATATAACAAAGTATTGAGATGAACTTTTGTTATTGACCAAATACCTATTTTCCACCATAATTTGCAAATAAATTCTTTAAAAATCAGAATGTGATTTTCTGGATTTTGTCTCTCATAGTTGAGGTATACCTAGGAGGAAAATGACAGGCCTCTCATCTTTTTAAGTGGGAGAACTTGCACAATTGGAGGCTGACTAAATACTTTTTTGCCCCACTGTATATTCTTACCGCATGGCACCATGAAGGATCTTCCAGGGTTGAAGTGGGATTCACTGCCGTTGATGGTCACACTCACAGAGCTTGTTAATAAGTTAAAAACCTTTATAAAGAAAAATAAAGAGAGAAATGATTAATATTAAGACACTAGAGAGGACAGTGAGTATAACGCAGAGATGTGGGAGGGTACTGACGGTGGCGGCGCTGTGGTCCACCCACAGAGGTTTCTTCATGAAGGAGCCCAGCAGCATCTTCCCGTTGCAGACTGATCCGCTGTTAACGTCCATCATGAAGCCGATCACCCGGCCCTGATAGCAGAACCACTCGAACTGATCCGGGAAGATCTCAGTACTCTCTACTACAAACAGAACAGAAAAATGTATTTAAAGACCAAGAACGACACATGTTCAAAGACAAAGTGGGACGGGTTAGCGCAGGGGTGTCAAACTCAATTTCATCAAGGGCCACATCAGAATTATGGTTGAACTCAAAAGGGCCGGTTGTAACTTTAAAGGAGACCTATAATGCTAAATGCTCTTTCTGATGTCTTTTATACATAAAGATGTGTCCCCGGTGTGTCGGGGAACTCAGAGAGTCAGAAAATAAACCCCTCCCTCTTTTCCAAACAACAAAATAAACTTATTCTCACACAACAAATGTCAACTGTACACATGTCATTTCCTGGACCTATACCAAAGTGTGAATGCAGGCCTCCTGCAACAACCCACATTGTAACAGAAAATGTCCTCTTGGGAATTCAGTTCCACAATGAATAATGAAATTCGTTTCTATATCTAAAAACAACAATGGCCTATTAGAACTAATTTAAACCACAGTTTCAATTATCTCAAGCTTATTTTCATTCGTTGTATTTTGATAGTATGATTTATTTTTTAATTAATGTTATTCAATCAAGCCTCAAACTGAGGGCACTTGTCCCTATGGCCTGTTTTAAATTGAAGTTGTCTGAGGTCCTTACCATCAGCTGCTGTTGCAGTAATAAGTAGTGTACCTTAATGTCCCAAATGTGCACAATGTAGTGACTGCTTTTGGTCTTTTTGTTTACTTAGTTGTGTGTCCTGTATTTTATATGTCTGTGTTATGTGTAAAGGTTAAAGGTGGGGTAGGTAAGTTTGAGAAACCGGCTCGAGATACACTTGTTATATTCCATGGAATGCTCTTAACATCCCGATAGCAATGAATATCTGAAGTGCTTTGACAAAAAATCCATAAAAAAAATGTCATCAGTGGAAGCCGTGGCGCTGTAAAAAGCACAACCAATCATCTGAGCCGGCCCGGCTAAAGTAACTGGATGGCCTACCTGCCTGTCAGCCTTCCATCTGTGCACAAACTTATCTCGTGCCCTCATTGGTCATGTGCACGTTCGTGTGTGTTGGAGGAGGGGCTCTGTAAGGAAGTGGCACATTTGTTCCGGATGTGTATTTTCAAATTCTAGCACACTCGAGCTGGTTTCTCCAAAAATTACCAACCCCACCTTTAAATAAAAAAAAAATATATTCTTTAAAAAAAGTTTTTTAAAATATTTGTTACGAGTCAGATTCATCCACGTACCACTAGCGGGAGCTAGCGTACACCAGGTTGAGAACCACTGGTTTAGACAGTAGCTGCCGGGTCCCACATGAGCTCAGCCCCCTCTTTTTTTTTTTAAAGCTTTATACCCAAAATCAGCACTTTAGAAACAGGAAGTTAAATAGAGGGATATGAGGCATGGCTAGAATGGGTGATCTGTTTGGTATTTTGAGCAAAACACTTCATAGACATGTTTTTTATATATTTTTATATATCTGAGACCTATTGCCTAAAAATAGCATGATAGATGCACTTTAAGACTATATAAATATATAAATTATATAAAATGTATTATTTTATTGCCTCTACATTGTATTATTATCGGATAGGGTAATAACTTAATAATTAACTATGTCTGACAGCAGAAGTCTGGGGCAAATAATTGCAAGTCTCTTCAGTGAGCATGTCACAAAATGAGATGCATTGTGGGACATGTAGTTTATGGACAACGTATGGAATACATTTTACGTTTTTTTTTCGAACTGATGTAAGTGCCAGGCTTTGTTTTGTATGTGTCGTAATGAAAAAAGTCAAAAAGTGTAAAAAATAAATAAACATTTCTATTGAAACTATAACCTGTACATATGAATAATAACTCTTTACTGCAGGTTGATTTGTTTGCCTAAACTATGCAAGGAATGGACTCAAATATATTTGGTTTGAATCGATTTTTTCCTAAACAAACAAGCATCCACATGATATGATTCTATGTAATCTGTGAGTCTGGAGAAAATACATCTTATCTTATAGTAAGGTGGAGATGCCCAGGTGAAATCACGCATTTTCCTTTCATTATGTATGCAAATGGACCAGAGAAATACCCCACATGCAGACAGATCTTTCTAAGAAGCAGCATTCAGTCTTTTCTGTGTGTTTTATTGTGGGGGAAACTTCTGAAGCAATTGGAAACACGAGGAGAGCTGGAGCTTTGATGTTTAATTGGAGCTTCGGCCGGAGAATTCACAAGACATGTCACGGGCCACGGTCTGACCACACGCTAGAGATGCCACAATCAATTCTGAAGGAGCTTTCTCTCGTAGGACCTTTTAACTAGTTTCGCTAAGGGTAATCAACATTCTTCACTAGATAGACTAAACAGCTGGGGAAACTGAATCAACTTTAGTTGTCGGTTATGGCTCGAGGTCATCTACACCCCGAGAAGGATGTGTTCCAGGTGTCCCACAACAATGATATCTCTGACCGAGAGTTGCCCGGTCACAAACTGGTAACAACAAAATGCTAGGGCAGCCCCTCCTTAAAGGGGACCTATCATGCTATATTTGAAAAATATATTGTAGGGCCATACCTATATAAAACATGTCTGAATTTTTTTTTTTTTAAATACGAAACAGATCATGCATTTTAGCCATGCCTCATTTTGCTCTATTTGCTGTTCTCCAGCTGTTTTTGCAGGGGGCTGATTCTGTGAGCTGCAGCTGACCACGCCCCCCTGCAGGAGAGGGGAGTGTGCTTTGATATCAGCTGCTGGGCTGTCAGAAGAGGGGGAGGAAAAGAGAGGCTCCGTTTTTTATTCTTATATAGAGTCATTATTCATTTGTTTTAAAGCTCAATAAATAACAAAGCCCTTTGACCGGCACTTTTCTAATTTTGTCCGGAAGATTCAAACTTTAACGGACATGTTGAACTGAAACTCTGCCGCACGGTCCCCTCGTCCCTTTTCAAAAAGAGCCACAGCCGAGAATAAACAGAAGGGCAACCATGGCAACCATGCGCCGGAAGTCTTCTTCGCTGCTTTTGTGGCAGACTAGAGCGCCACTTACAGGCCTGGCATATGTAATACAGCGTCTGGACGGAAGACTTTTTTGATAACGATTGGGTACGACGGAAAAGAGAGGGTTTTATTTTCTGACACTGCGTGAGTTCCCCGACGCACCGGGGCCACATATTTATGTATAAAAGACATCACAAAGTGCATTTTGCATGAAAGGTCCCCTTTAAGGGAAATAACGGCTGCTCAAGGTTGGGCCTCTGCATCAGAGGGCCAAAGGTAAACATGTATACAGATATATTTCCTCACCTTTGACAGGCGGCGCCCAGAGGTTCTTTAACCACTCGGCCAGGTTGGCTTTGTCTTGGGTCAGCAGGGTCATCGGTTTGAGCGGAGGAGCGTACAGATCTGACAGAGAGAGAACCGCCTTCACTTTGGAATTCGGCAAAACTGGAACAAAGGAAAGAAGATACCATTATATAAAATGAAAGAGGGACGGGTAACGATGAAACCAGCAGATGGAGCTGTTTGTACTGCTAGCATCAGATACATATTGACGCTATATTTGATTTAATTAATACTGTGGTGGATATTTTTGAATGATGGTTCTCTTTGTCCAGTGTCGAGCCCTGATATGGGAAATGTATCTCTATCAGCGTTTCCGCCAGGGGGGCGTCTTGCCGTCATTTGACGTCCTTATTCAGCTCGGAACGCGATTTGAAATGATGCAATTATTTCATTTTTTTGTTCTTCTTGTGTGTCAGTCATACACCAATCAGAAGTGCTGTGCTCCACATGTACCAGCCATTGTTAACCAATCAGAAGTGGCCCATGATAGTAGGTGACAGATTGATCCAATCACCTGCCAAGTATTTTGGAAATACTTTTCCAAATGGCTTCCAATGGAGCTTTAGATGGTCTGGTGAACCGTCTGAGTCAGCTTAGTAATGCTCCATCACATGTTTCTATCACAGGGTGAATCTGAAACTGAAGCTTGACTTTAAAGCAACCCAACGGAAGTTTCATGTAAGTTTAGTTCTTTCACTCGTAGCTCGGGCTGCGGGGGTGCTAGAGACGGGAGCATGTTGATGCGACCTTCCGAGCCAGAGATATGGCCGCATTTTACAATAAACTTCCGTTGGGTCGCTTAAAAACAAAATCGAAAAATCGAAATGCAATATCTGTCAGAGAAATCGCAATTAGATTATTTCCCCAAATCGTGCAGCCCTGAAGGACATCCCTCTGTTGGAGGGGCAAAGGAGTCAGGTGGGATTATTTTCGGCGCCAGCAAAGCGTGTTCCTGTGACGGAAAGTGTACTGCCGGCGAGCCTTGGCGGGGGGGTGCTAGTGGAGCGTGAACTGCGAATGGCGGAGCCTCGAAGCGCCGAAACTGAGACTCTGTGGTGAAATGATGAGCCGTTTAGGAGCCGATAGAGTCGGCACTTCTTAGTGACTAGTCAAACTAAAAAAGTGCCAGAATTCACATCACTAATACGTAAAGAGATAGTATCTATCTATAAGGGACGGCTCAATTCAAAATTCAAGTCACGTGACACGACGTCACCCCCCCCTCACTCTCGGGGTGGACGCCCTCTCAGCCCCGGTCTGGCGGAAACACTGATCACTATTCTTGCCGTTTTTATTTTAGATTTATCAAAGGTTGATTATTATTCATTCCTTAATACCAATAGTCGTGGATCCCCATCATAAACCTCACAACATTTTCAAAGAGATAAGGGTTGGTGTTAAGGAGGACATTCATGTTTGGGGAAATAAACTTAGGTTAGGTGTATATATCTATCAAGAACATTTGGTATACATTAAAGTATATTGTTAAATGTTTAAAAACATACTCAAGCTGTCCTCCTCGGACTGGTCCAGAACAATCATGGAGGACGGCCCACTTCTCAAGAGCTTCGACCTGTGGGAAAATAGTGGGAAATATAAAACGTAAATCGACAGTAAGAGGGAGATATTAAGAGAGACTCAGACTCGTCCTCACCGATCCACTGAATAACGCTGTGGCCGCTCATCCTGGGAGGTGCAGTGGTGTATGAAGGCATTAAGAGTACTGTGTACAGACAGAGAGAGATATAAAGATGGGTTATATATCACAACTGTTGTGATATCATTCAAATCAAGACTCAGATTTTTTTTTTTAGCCGAATACCCTAACTAACCAAAACATGGGAATACCTAGCTCCGGTTTTTTGGTCTTGTAATATTTTGTTTAGTTTTTTTTTTGTATCTTTATCCGGTCATTGTGTCTTTGGATTAACTTAAAAATTGATTGAAAAATATATATCATTATATGACAGTCAATAATAATAATATTTATAAATACTATAACAATTATAATGAGAAATAATAATAATACATTACATTTATAAAGCACTTTTCCTGGTGCTCAAAGCGCAAGTTCAACCAGGAACACCGTTTTTACTCATTCATGAACTATTTCCATGTTACTACTCTCTGATCGGGGGCGTCACTCCCCAGCTTAACCAATCACTACGCTCTATTCTCACAAGCCTATCATAGCGCTCTGCTAACCCTCTAAAATCTGCTCTCCCCTCTGACAGCTGTCATTTCAGATGACTCAACGCAACCCTCCACCCCTTTTCACCTCCTGTCTCTGAATCCAGGGTCAAGCTAAGCCCCTCCCCTTCAGACCAAACCCAACCATCCATTCACCACCACCACCAGGGTCAAGCTAAGCCCCTCCCCTTCAAACCAAACCCAACCATCCATTCACCACCACCACCAGGGTCAAGCTAAGCCCCTCCCCTTCAAACCAAACCCAACCCAACCATCCCATTCACCACCACCAGGGTCAAGCTAAGCCCCTCCCCTTCAGACCAAACCATCCATTCACCACCACCACCAGGGTCAAGCTAAGCCCCTCCCCTTCAAACCAAACCCAACCATCCCATCCCATTCACCACCACCAGGGTCAAGCTAAGCCCCTCCCCTTCAAACCAAACCCAACCATCCATCCATCCATCCACCACCACCACCAGGGTCAAGCTAAGCCCCTCCCCTTCAGACCAAACCCAACTATCCATTCACCACCACCAGTGTCTAGACCCCGGGGGGTTTCATCGGATCGGTTCTCCCCTCCCGAATGATACTCCTGCACAACGGGGCCTAATCGCCAAAACTCCATCATATTCATTTGTTTATTTCTGGCAATAAATATGTATTCTTACATCAAAACCGTCTCTCCTTATTGAAATATCATTATTATCAGTTTACATAAAAATAGGATGAGAAATTAAATCTGAACATGGACTTGTAGGAATTTGTTTGCTATTTGTTTGACTTTATCATTTTATTTTCACCCTGTAAATGGGAGTATGTATGTGTATATATGTATATGTAGAATTTAGTTTATCTGTTTGAGTATTTAATTACGGAATTATCTTTTATTTACTTAACCTTAACGGGAGGGCTACCTCTGTATAAACTTTGCTTTCTGCTCTCCGCTTCAACTCATTTTGTTTGTTTTTCTAGATGTAGTCTAAATTGTTGAAATAGTAGAATAAATTAAGAAATATATATATTTTGTGTGTTCTGACAAATATGTCCTGCTATATACCTGAATACGGAACAGTCAGCGGGAGGGATTTTCTCCACAGGAAGCTCCGGCTCCTTCTTCCGACCCGTGCCCACACTCGGGGTCTCGTTTGAAGACATGTCTTCAGAGGCGGCCCGAGATCTCTTCACCGGAGACTCTGGGTCTAGGAGCGGCACGGAGGAACTCTCTTTGGGAGGTGGAGGAGACCTGATGCATTTCTTTCTTTCTTTCCGAGGTTTGGGCTTCTGCTGCTGAGGTGAGACGCTCTCCACGTCCTCACACACGTCCGGCACCGCACAACAGCTCCCGGGGTCTCTCCTGCCCGGCCTCACTGCCTTGAGAGGCTCCTTGCTTTGAGGCTCCTTGCTTTGAGGAGCTTTCTTCTTACTGGGGACACGATGGTATACTTTTGGAAACGGCTTCTCCCCTGTTGAAGGCAAGGCAAGGCAAGTTTATTTATATCGCACCTTTCAACACAAGGCAATTCAAAGTGCTTTACAAAAATGAAAGATATTAAGAAACATATTATAAAATGGCATTTAAAAACACTCATTTAAAAGCGAAGATGATTAAACATGAATAACAAAAGGTACATTCATAAAAGTCACAGCCGTGTGAGAGATACACACATCTGACATGTTTAGCTCTGACTCTCAATCATTACTCACTTTTTAGCAAACAGTTTTCTATGACTTCACTTTCTACTTTCTAGATTAACTTATCCTTTAGTTATTTCAAGTGTTTCATGCTAAACGAACCCCCCTTTGGAACATTATAATCTGACCCCATGGTACCTTTTAGTTTTCCCCGAAACTATTCCTCTTTAACAGAAAGGAACAAAATCTTAGTAAGGAACAGAGATCATTGGTTGGTCTGTTTGTAGGGCTGCACAAGATATATGTGAATGGTTTTTTTCCTAAATCTGCAGCCCTATTTAACTCAAATACAGGTTTTTTTTTGTATTTGCACAATTTTTTTGTAAAAAGAGTTCATATACATGTTGCTTTTACATCAATGCGACCTTAACTGCAGGATTTGTACTTGTAACAGATGCCTATTATCACATGATGGACGATATGAAGGCTGCGGGGGGAGAGCTAATATTTCGTTTACTTTGTTTGTTATTTACTGGCTGTGTTTGTTTTCCACTTTCTCCATATATTGTTTTTCCTTCCGTCTCTGTGGAATAGTTTAATTATGGACTTTTAAAACCGAACTAGAACCGGACTACTTTTCTGTAAGTAAAGGAACCCAGTTCTTCCTCCACTCCCTTGAGTTATCGCTGAGCTCTCTGTATGGGAACACCAACGGGCTGGACTGAACATCGTCCTCTGTGCGTTGCCTCCTTCACTTTCGGCTGGTTGCATTTACCTGTCGTTTCTTCTGGGCTCCGATTCATCCGCCACTCTCCAGGCGGCCTCCTCCTCCTCCTTCCCAGAGTCAAACTGACATCAGGTGAACTCCCTTCCGACACCACAGGTAGTTTGTTGTTTGTATCCCTTTTAACATCTGCTGAATCCTCGTCTGTTTGTGCTTCGGGATTCATGATTTCTTTGTCTGTGCGAAAGAAGAAAAGCATTTTAAAGGATGTCTAAATGTTCTATAGGTCCTACCAGTGGCGTAACAAGGTTGTGATTGGGCCCCGGTGCAAATATTGTTTTTTTCACAACCACTCAGAAGCACCACATGTATAGGCTATCAACAACAGCCTGCGTGTGGCTCAGTGGGTAGAGCCTTGGTGTTGGGATCAGGGGGTCACAGGTTCAAACCCCACTGCAGTCAGCATGTCGTTGTGTCCCTGAGACACTTCACCCCAAATTGCTCCTGTGGGGATTGCCCACAGTATTGAGTATGTAAGTCACTTTGGATAAAAGCGTCTAATAAGTAACATGTAATGTAAATCTAATGCCCTGGCCTCAGACCACCACAGCCTGACAACGGCACAGCGAACTAAGAGGATTAAACCCGTTTCTTTGATGTTTCTCTCTGGGGAATGGGCAGTTTTTACTGATTGTGTTTACTTGTTATTTTTCTAATTAGTTAATTAAGGGTGACGTACAACATCTGTTCAGGGACGACAGATGAAAAAAAAGCCTCTTGGCCAACTATTAAAATCCCTCACAAAACCACAGAAACCACATCCGGGTCGGCACAAACCGGCTTCTTATCAGGCACCATGCCCGAGCCTACACCCAACGGCTTCTTATTCAAAACGGTAGAACACATGGCTGGAGAATGTGATGGAAAAACAGCGCTCTTCTTAGCATTGTATTTAACGTCAAATTTGACTCCATAATCAGAACAAACATTTAGCAACTTTGGAAAACCAGCACTGCTAGGAGAAACAATTGCCAGATCATCGGCAAACATAACATGGTTTACAATCACATTACCAATCACACACCCTGTTTTACAGACACTTAAATTATCCGATAGATCATTCATATAGATATTAAAAAAGCATGGTGAGAGGAGATTATGCCTTTTAAACCAATTATTTAAATGTGTTAGTTAAATTCGGAATCATGTAAGTTGCGCTGACAGGTCCACAGCGAGGCTCCCCCGCCCTCGTGCTGATAGTTGACGAGTGTCAAGCTCCTCAACCCCCCCCCCCCTCCGTTGATAATTCTCGATCGTTGGCACGCTGATAACAATTTTGTTTTTGTTTTTTTTTAAATGGCACTTCATATCAAAAAGGTTGCCGACCCCTGATCTATAGTAACGCATTGTAGGCGGAGCCGTGACGTCATCTTCAATTAGCGCCCCAGAAAAACAACACAGCCGTTAGCTCTTAGCACTCAGAGCTCACAGCTCTTCATATCTGTTCAGAAACTATACAAAAGTTAAAGTACAAACCACAGACTACCTGTGTCATGGCGAATACAGTATCTGGTTTATTTATGTCTGTATATGCCGTTGTTGTGAGTGTGGACGGTCGGAGCATATAACGTTAGCTTAGCCAAGCTCCATTTAGAAAACACGCATTTAAAAAAGGTTTCTCGCCTGCCGTCTGTCTGCAAACTTGTCAAAGCATTAATTCATGTTTTTTACTAACCGGTATCAGTATGTTGTTACTTCGGGTTGAAACGTGTATTACAATTAAATCAGGGTAAAATATGTTCATCTTGTTGTAGTTTTAGCCCCCTTGACAGCGATTCTCACTCTAGTTTAGCAAACTCAGCCCGACTCAGCCCTGTTTGTTGGCCTCGATAGAACCACGATTTAGTCGGGGCAGAAAAAAGGTGAAATAGTAGACCCGGGCCGGAACTAGGCCAAGTGTAAGCGCAACCAAAAACAGGCCCCGCACGCTCGGCACGCTTAAAGCGAGCTCCGCGCTGAAGTGTGAATGCGCCATTAGAGAGTTCAACTTTCCCAAGTCCTGTTTTGGTAAGAAAGTTTCTTGCAAGCATAAAATGTCAATTTTTTGTAGCAAGTTGTCCACCACTATACGTCGGATCCAATCAGCAGCGCTGTTGCCCAGGTGCAGCCCGCGACAGTTAAATGATCCAACCCGCATAACGTTTAGCTAAGCAGCTCAGCCGTAGCCCCATTCAGTACCCTCGCACCAGCAAAAGGTCTAGCTCTGCTAGCTCCTATCACCTCCGCTTTATGTGGTTCATAGTATCGATCTGAGGGCGCATCCACAAAACGCCGACAAAGAAGCCATAATATATTGCCGAACCAATCAGAAAGCAAAGTGTTAAACTGCCAACAAGCATGGGCAAAAGACAAACCCAACAGAGATTTCCCCCCTAACAGCCCAAACAAAACCTTAATAATCTCACCTAGGCCTATAGTCTTTATGTGGCTTGCGGTGGGGTAATTACGCACTGGAACCTGGCGGAGTTGTGGAGCGACCTGCACCCAGATAACACAAAAAAAAAATCACGCGGACGTGCCCCGAGACAGCTGTCCGAAAACAGCTGACACTAATCACGTCGCCACAACACTATGAAAAAAAAGACGCAACCCAAGGGGAAGCGCTACTTAAGCCTAGCGGGGAAATCCCTGTACAAAAGCGTTTCAAGCAACATCATCTTACCTTCTGATTGGGACACAAAACGTGACGCCATGTCAAACACTAAAGCTTCCTGAAACACAAAATACATGATATTAATTTACCCCAATAGCAGCGCCAAGCCAGCACACAGCTGGACCATCAACTAACCATCTGCTCAATGACACCATGTGCTCTGAGCACTACACACACTTTTAACAAAACTTTCTACAAATAACTCGTTGAACGAGCCCCCGTTTCTTATGACCTGGCTCAAAAGGCCACAACAAAGAGGAGACACCTTATCAACGGTTTAACAAAATGTTAAACGTTTGTTAAAGTAAAAACATTAAAATCAACCAAATAAAGCATGAGGTGTGGATGTCAGTGGTATCAGTAGTGTAAATGCAGGGTGAGGTTTGCATGGACATGTGTGAGAGTGTTGAAGTGCACAAAGTGAAGCAACTGAGAGAACTCATAGCATACTCAACTGAAACCAGGTAGGCCTACCTGTAGGGAAAAGCAGAGGGAAGACAGAGAGGAGCAGTGGCTTTAGATAGCTGCAGGGCACCAGACCCAGGTGCCCTGAGTTAATAATCAGGCAATCAAGACAGCACAGCCACACCCTCTCTAGATGAACCCACAGGGGCATCACAATGGTATTTAATACCTTGAGTTACTTTTCAGATGTGGATGAATGATGTGAAATATAATCAAGTGTTAAATCAGACTTTAGTTCCACCTGGAGTAAATCCACCAGCTACCCTGCAGTATACAAAGTCATTCAAACTAGCTGCACCTTTAGCAGCTTTGAGAACACTTTCCTGATCAATCATTATAAAACATATCATATTATTCTGAAATGGACCAATCTGCACAATGACTACTTTTACTGTCGCTACTTTAACTATATTTTGATGAGAATACTTTTCTACTTTTACTTGAGGAACATTTTGAATGCAGGACCTTTACTGAAACAAAGTATTCCTACACTCTGGTACTTCTACTTTTACTCAAGTACAAGATCTGAGTAATTTTACTTTTACTCAAGTACAAGATCTGAGTAATTTTACTTTTACTCAAGTACACGATCTGAGTAGCCTACTATACTTTTTCTCTACAATATATATGCTTATAAAACCAATGTATAGCCTATGAAAAAAACTATTAGAAAACGAACGCTAAAGCTAACGTGAGCAGATAGTGACAATGTATGCTAGTTAGCTAGCTCAACGATCCCATCACAATTTCATAATATTGCGATAGAAAAACGTTTCAGTGCACATCACGCTCTGCCGCTCGACAGGGAGCTCTGCTCTGAACACCTGAACGGCCTACTCTAACAGCTGTTCACCAGCAGTCCAGTCCGCAATTTTAGAAATGTTATCTGATTAAGTCTGTTTCAATGCACCTGTAAGGGAATACATTAGGTTATTAGCACTAGTTTTTGCCTTTCCTGAATAAAAGTAAAGGACCAACTGTGGGGGAAACTTCTGAAGCAATTGGAATCAGGACTCAGAGACACGAGGAGAGCTGGAGCTTTGATGGAGTCAGGACTCAGAGAGACACGAGGAGAGCTGGAGCTTTGATGGAGTCAGGACTCAGAGAGACACGAGGAGAGCTGGAGCTTTGATGGAGTCAGGACTCAGAGACACGAGGAGAGCTGGAGCTCTGATGGAGTCAGGACTCAGAGACACGAGGAGAGCTGGAGCTTTGATGGAATCAGGACTCAGAGACAGACGAGGAGAGCTGGAGCTCTGATGGAGTCAGGACTCAGAGACACGAGGAGAGCTGGAGCTCTGATGGAGTCAGGACTCAGAGACAGACGAGGAGAGCTGGAGCTCTGATGGAGTCAGGACTCAGAGACAGACGAGGAGAGCTGGAGCTCTGATGGAGTCAGGACTCAGAGACAGACGAGGAGAGCTGGAGCTCTGATGGAGTCAGGACTCAGAGAGACACGAGGAGAGCTGGAGCTTTGATGGAGTCAGGACTCAGAGAGACACGAGGAGAGCTGGAGCTCTGATGGAGTCAGGACTCAGAGAGACACGAGGAGAGCTGGAGCTTTGATGGAGTCAGGACTCAGAGAGACGAGGAGAGCTGGAGCTTTGATGGAGTCAGGACTCAGAGAGACACGAGGAGAGCTGGAGCTCTGATGGAGTCAGGACTCAGAGACACGAGGAGAGCTGGAGCTCTGATGGAGTCAGGACTCAGAGAGACACGAGGAGAGCTGGAGCTCTGATGGAGTCAGGACTCAGAGAGACACGAGGAGAGCTGGAGCTCTGATGGAGTCAGGACTCAGAGACACGAGGAGAGCTGGAGCTCTGATGGAGTCAGGACTCAGAGACAGACGAGGAGAGCTGGAGCTCTGATGGAGTCAGGACTCAGAGACACGAGGAGAGCTGGAGCTCTGATGGAGTCAGGACTCAGAGACAGACGAGGAGAGCTGGAGCTCTGATGGAGTCAGGACTCAGAGACAGACGAGGAGAGCTGGAGCTCTGATGGAGTCAGGACTCAGAGACAGACGAGGAGAGCTGGAGCTCTGATGGAGTCAGGACTCAGAGAGACACGAGGAGAGCTGGAGCTTTGATGGAGTCAGGACTCAGAGAGACACGAGGAGAGCTGGAGCTCTGATGGAGTCAGGACTCAGAGAGACGAGGAGAGCTGGAGCTCTGATGGAGTCAGGACTCAGAGAGACACGAGGAGAGCTGGAGCTCTGATGGAGTCAGGACTCAGAGAGACACGAGGAGAGCTGGAGCTTTGATGGAGTCAGGACTCAGAGAGACACGAGGAGAGCTGGAGCTCTGATGGAGTCAGGACTCAGAAAGACACGAGGAGAGCTGGAGCTCTGATGGAGTCAGGACTCAGAGACAGACGAGGAGAGCTGGAGCTCTGATGGAGTCAGGACTCAGAGAGACACGAGGAGAGCTGGAGCTTTGATGGAGTCAGGACTCAGAGAGACGAGGAGAGCTGGAGCTCTGATGGAGTCAGGACTCAGAGAGACGAGGAGAGCTGGAGCTCTGATGGAGTCAGGACTCAGAGAGACGAGGAGAGCGGGAGCTCTGATGGAGTCAGGACTCAGAGAGACGAGGAGAGCTGGAGCTTTGATGGCAAACACTGACGGTTTATTTGGAGCTTCGGCCGGAGAATTCACAAGACATGTCACGGGGCACGAGTTGACCACACGGTTGAGATGCCATAATCAATTCTGAGGAACCCTCCTGTAGCTCCACGGTTTAACTAGTTCAGAGTGTAATAATCAACATTCTTCAATCGATAGACTAAAAAGATGAGGACACTGAATGAGAGTTGTTTTTGCTTACGACTCGGGGTCATCTGCACCCCAAGAAGGATGTGTTCCAGGTGTCCCACATCAATAACTATCTCTGACAGAGAGCTGCCCGGTCATAAACTGGTAACAACAACAAAATGCTAGGGCAGCCCCTCCTTCTGGGAGACAGCGGCTGCTCAAGGCTGGTCAGCTGCGTCAGAGGACATGCAGGGCACATTATTCCCCAACACCAACTACTTTAACTTCTCCTTTAAGTGGAGTTTTAGTGAAGTAATACACTATCTTCATGAATCAGAATACATTTTCCACCACTGTAAATGTGGTTGTAATACAAGAGTTTCACACTGTGAACGGCTCTGGTTGTTCTTGGTGCACACTGCCCCTCAGAGGATGGAAGCAAGACATTTATAATTATAGGAAATAAAACTCAAGAGAAATAGAAATCCTTTTAATTGTATTATCACATTGTATCATTAAAATAACAGCAAATGATCAAGAACATCCTTTAAGTACGATTAAAAACTAAAAAATGTTGTACATCTTATCATTTAATACAGAAAGTAAAGAAAGCCATTTTATAATCAAATGTACATATTGTGTCCGGTCTGGTCTGTTTGATTCATTCTGAGCTTTCTGCGAGTATTCTTGTGAAGTAGAGAACCGCCGGCTGAGCACAGACGTTCTGGATGCTGTAAGCACTTCCTGTGGGAACAGAACGGCACAAAATCATTAAAACCATCGAGGCACATTTACTGCTGAAGAAGAAAGAGGCTCTGGTTTCAGACAGGGGGCGAGAAGAGGTGCTGCAGCTCAGGCAGTATGAGAAAAATAAGAGCTTTTTGAGCATTAAAGCATGGAGACATGTCCCAGTAGAGACACTACATACTAGGGGTGTTGAAGTTTCTACGATGCATCGCGATGCGGACGTGGACGATTCAGCATCGATGCAGTGACAGAACATAATCGATTATAGCGTAGTAACGTTGCTTCCTGATTTTAAGGCTTTACAATAAAGTTTTTTTTTCTGTGACTTGAATATCAAATTGGTCGGTGAAGCAGAGATCAGGGAACAGACGTGACAGCGGCACAGCGACACCAAACACGGAGCACGCTGAGGCTCAGACACACAGGGATTTATGTTTAAAAAAAATACTCGAGTTACAATCATGTCAGGTTTTTGGTGGATTTAGTTAAGTCTTGATTGCAGAGTATAAATGTCCTCTTGCTATTTCAGTTGATACGTGTGTAAAGTTTGTGAAGGCAGGAGGAAAGCTTCCGCGATCACCGTCTCCTTTCCGTTCCTCCAAACCCCGCCCCCCCTGAAAATAATGAGTGACAGGCTGATAGTGAGCCGATAGAAACGTTATTATTCTGATTCTGATTGAGATGATGAAGCTAACTTAATCTCCTACAATCATGCTGTTTATGTAACAGTAAGACAGAGAATGTAAGTGTGCACCCACATGCAGTATCTTTGTTTGTATAGCTGTTGTAAATACTCCAGTGTCCTTTTTTTAACAGAAGACCGTTGCTAGAAGCTGCAGCTAACTGCAGAAGCATTAGTTTTTAGTTTTTGAGGATGGAACAACTTCACACACAGATATAGGGATGTTAGAGCTATACAATTAGTTTACTTTGGTTTATAATTTAATGTCAAGACATTTACAGTTGCAAGAAAAAGTATGTGAACCCTTTGGAACTTCCTGGATTTCTGCATAAATTGGTCATAAAATGTGTTCTAAGTCACAACAAGAGACAAACACAGTCTGCTTAAGCTAAAACCACACAAACAATGATATGTTTTTATGTTTTTATTGAACACACCATGTAAACATTCACAGTGCAGGGTGGAAAAAGTATGTGAACCCTTGGATTGGATAACTGGTTGACCCTCCTTTGGCAGCAATAACCTCAACCAAACGTTTCCTATAGTTGCATATCAGACCTGCACAACGGTCAGGAGGACTTTTGGACCATTCCTCTTTACAAAACTGTTTCAGTTCAGCAATACTCTTGGGATGTCTGGTGTGAACCGCTCTCTTGAGGTCAGGCCACAGCATCTCAATTGGGTTGAGGTCAGGACTCTGACTGGGCCACTCCAGAAGGCCTATTTTCTTCTGTTGAAGCCATTCTGTTGTTGATTTACTTCTGTGCTTTGGGTCGTTGTCCTGTTGCATCACCCATCTTCTGTTGAGCTTCAATTGGTGGACAGATGGCCTTAAGTTCTCCAGCTAAATGTCTTGATCAACTTGAGAATTCATTTTCCCGTGGATGATGGCAATCTGTCCAGGCCCTGAGGCAGCAGCCCCAAACCACGATGCTCCCTCCACCATACTTCACAGTTGGGATGAGGTTTTGATGTTGGTGTGCTGTGCCTTTTATTCTCCACACATAGCGTTGTGTGTTCCTTCCAAACAACTCAACTTTGGTTTCATCTGTCCACAGAATATTTTGCCAGTAGTGCTGTGGAACATCCAGGTGCTCTTTTGCAAACTTCAAACGTGCAGCAATGATTTTCCTGGACAGCAGTGGCTTCCTCCATTTTATGACCAACTTATGCAGAAATCCAGGTCATTCCAAAGGGTTCACAAACTTTTTCTTGCAACTGTATGTTATTGATTTCTGAAGCACTTTCTAAATAATACAAATAGTTAGTATGTATTTACTACATGTATTCATTGATGAAAAAGAAGCCATGTGCAGTAATATAGAAAATTGAGGATGCAACAAATTGGTATGAATCGAAGACAGGATAACCATAATCGAATCGTGAGACCAGTGAAGACGCACAGCCCTATTAAATACTGATATTAAAATGAGCATAATGGGGCCTCTTCAGAACTGAATAATGTTGGGTTTTAAGTGTGTAATTTTACCCTGTGTAAAGTGTCCCTTAAATGCGCGTTATAAATAAAATGTATTATTATATTCTTACCGCATGGCACCATGAAGGATCTTCCAGGGTTGAAGCGGGATTCCTTGCCGTTGATGGTCACACTCACAGAGCTTGTTAATAAGTTAAAAACCTTTATAAAGAAAAATAAAGAGAGAAATGATTAATATTAAGACACTAGAGAGGACAGTGAGTATAACGCAGAGATGTGGGAGGGTACTGACGATGGCGGCGCTGTGGTCCACCCACAGAGGTTTCTTCATGAAGGAGCCCAGCAGCATCTTCCCGTTGCAGACTGATCCGCTGTTAATGTCCACCGTGAAGCCGATCACCCGGCCCTGATAGCAGAACCACTCGAACTGATCCGGGACGATCTCAGTACTCTCTACTACAAACAGAACAGAAAAATGTATTTAAAGACCAAGAACGACACATGTTCAAAGACAAAGTGGGACGGGTTAGCGCAGGGGTGTCAAACTCAATTTCATCAAGGGCCACATCAGAAAAGGGCCGGGTGTAACTTTAAAGGGGGCCTATCATGCAAAATGCACTTTTTGATGTCTTTTAACATTTGTCCCCGGTGTGTCGTGGAACTCAGGCAGCGTCAGAAAATAAAACCCTCTCTCTTTTCCTCTGTTCCCAAATGTCTATAAACGGGGGGGGAACAAACGGAGCTGATCCAGATTTGCGTCCGATATGACGTAATATCTGAAATGTGGACCCACGGCCCTATCAGAAAGCTGCCATCAGAAACAATGCCCGACTGTTTTGGACGTAATGTGGTCGGTGTTTACATTAGCATGGCTAACACTCAGAGCTAACCTGTACTGGAGAGCATGTGTGTGAAGAAGCAGGAAATAAAAAGGAACTCACCTTGTGGTATAACCGGCAAGAGAAAAAGCCTTTGAGCTCCATACTGTTTCAGAGATAATCCTTGATAATCCATGATATGGCGTTTCATCACGGCAGCATTTAGTTTAGACAGTAGCTGCCGGGTCCCGCATGAGCTCAGACCCCTCCTTTTTTTAATTATTTTTTTTTATTTTTTTTAAAGCTTTATACCCCAAATCAGCACTTTTGAAACAGGAAGTGAAATAGAGGGATATGAGGCATGGCTAGAATGGGTGATCTGTTTGGTATTTTGAGCAAAACACTTCATAGACATGTTTTTTATATATCCGAGACCTATGCTATTGCCTAAAAATAGCATGATAGGTGACCTTTAAGATGATATAAATATACAAAATAATGTATTATATTATATTATTGCCTCTACATTGGATTATTATCGGATAGGGTAATAACTTCATAATTAACTACGTCTGACAGCAGAAGTCTGGGGTAAATAATTGCAAGTCTCTTCAGTGCGCATGTCACAAAATGAGATGCATTGTGGGACATGTAGTTTATGGACAACGTGTGGAATACATTGTACGTTTTTTTTGTCGAACTGATGTAAGTGCCAGGCTTTGTTTTGTATGTGTCGTAATGAAAAAAGTCAAAAAGTGTCAAAAATAAATAAACATTTCTATTGAAACTATAACCTGTACATATGAATAATAACTCTTTACTGCAGGTTGATTTGTTTGCCTAAACTATGCAAGGAATGGACTCAAATATATTTGGTTTGAATCAATTTTTTCCTAAACAAAAAAGCATCCACATGATATGATTCTATGTAATCTGTGAGTCTGGAGAAAATACATCTTATCTTATCTTAAGGTGGAAATGCCCAGGTGAAATCACGCGTTTTCCTTTGTATGCAAATGGGCCAGAGAAATACCCCACATGCAGACAGATCTTTCTAAGAAGCAGCATTCAGTCTTTTCTGCGTGTTTTATTGTGGGGGAAACTTCTGAAGCAATTGGAAACACGAGGAGAGCTGGAGCTTTGATGTTTAATTGGTGCTCCGGACGGAGAATTCACAAAACATGTCACGGTCCACGGTCTGACCACACGCTAGAGATGCCACAATCAATTCTGAAGGACCTTTCTCTCGTAGGACCTTTTAACTAGTTTCGCTAAGGGTAATCAACATTCTTCACTAGATAGACTAAACAGCTGGGGAAACTGAATCAACTTTAGTTGTCGGTTATGGCTCGGGGTCATCTACACCCCGAGAAGGATGTGTTCCAGGTGTCCCAAAACAATGATATCTCTGACCGAGAGTTGCCCGGTCACAAACTGGTAACAACAACAACATGCTAAGGCAGCCCCTCCTTAACCTGTTAGGCCCCAAGCCTGTTTTTCAGGTCTCAGGATTGAAAATGATATTTCCAGAACAAATGACCATAACTACACTTCTCAAAGTAATGATAAACCTGTGAGTTGGATGTAGAAAAGTCAGAATCAATATAGATGTTTTTTATTTTAAAGAAAACTCAGATTGAACATAGTAAAAAAACTGTAAATTATAAAAGACATTTGACCTTTTTAGAGAGGTTTAGCAAAAGAAAAACACTTCTGGGGTCATTTGGGTGGATTTTCCATGTCTCTGGCCCCCCTTGGTCGATTTTGATGATTGACATCTCTTTTTAACCGCTAGAGCCAATGGAATCGAGGGGAAGTTCCACATACACACACAGTTTACCAAAAAAAGAGTGAGAGTGACGCGTAGCCAAAACCGGAGCTGCGACACACTCTGGAGACTACCATTAGCAGCTAACTTTTATTCTCCGATTTTTGCATAAGAATTAGGAGTGTAACGGTTCACAAACATTTCGGTTCGGTACGTACCTCGGTTTTTAGGTCACGGTTCGGTTTGGTACGTTTTCGGTACAGCAGAAAACATTATCACAAAACATAAAATATTTCTTGTTTTTTTTTTATTATTATTAAACCGTGAATAATGTATTCACTCAAATAAATACAAAATATAATAAAATAAACATGAAAGTGCAGCATTTCGATGAACTGAAATAATCTGTATTTGAACGTTACTGTACTAGTACTCACAAAACATAAACTATTAGTTTTGGGTTTTTAATTATTATTAAACTGAATATTCACTCAAATAAATACAAAATATAATAAAATAAACATTAAGGTGCAGCATTTCGATGAACTGAAATAATCTGTATTTGAACTGTACTGTACTCGTACCTAAGCAGCCAGTTTGACATTATGACTTGCTTGTCATTGTGTTTTCATGTTTTTTTAAAGAAAAATGTACTTGTCCACATTGCTTGCCGAAAGGGCAGATCTGCTGGCACTAACAATGTCTCCTGCTGTGGAGAACACCCTCTCTAGGGACAGAGGTAGCAGATACAGCCAGGTAGCACTTTGCTAACATGGCAACATAAGGATATTTGGCGTTTGTAATAGCTGTGGCTCGGTCTGAACTTTTTGCGAGTGGTGGAGGCTTAAATGCTAGAGGGAGTTGGGTTTGCACTTCAGTCTTTTTTCTTTTGGTACCGGTGATATTCACGTTCGGGTGATGCCTTTTCAAATGAGTGTGCAAGTTTGATGTATTGCCAGCTGCGTAACCAACTTTAGTTGAACAATGCCGACAAACAGCTTTGGTTCGGTCCAACTGTCTTTGTCCGTCATCCTTGTACGTAACTGCGAAACCAAAATGTTCTCAAACCGGAGACTTCAATGATGCTGGTGGATTTTCGAGCTCAACTTTATCTGCGTTCGCCATTTCGACAGTTCCTTAAATTACGGACTAAATTTGAACGCATCCCTGTGACCAGCTTTCATAGTATGCCTCTCGTCTAATGAAATGACTTGCTCGCTCTATGAGACGTTGAACCCAATGTGAGCAAATTATTCTGAATGCTGCGACGCAGCACCTGAGATTACTTCCAAAAAGTTGTTCACGTTCTGAATTTTTGACGTTTAACATTATATTAGTTTGGCACACACGTGTACCGAACCGAAGGGCCCGTACCGAATAATTTCGGTACGGGTACGTATACCGTTACACCCCTAATAAAAATGTAATGATGGATTATCAGTAATCATTTCAAAGTGACAGACAAATTGGATTAACCTATGGATTAACCTTCAGCCGCGTTTTTTCTCGTTTTAATGCCATTGAACACAACTTTTGATCAGAATAAAAGCTAAGGTGAGCATATCTCTGTGTTTTGCTACGTCGTGTGATGTCTGGGTTTTCTTCCCCTGCCACGAGTTCTAATCGCTCAGTGATGATACTTATATAATCTGTGGAATCTCAGGATGTTAGCTAAACTTGTTTGTGCAGATCCAATAAGTATATCAATCGGTATAGCTAGAGTTCTGTGCTAACGGCGTTAAGATTTTTTTGCTCAGGGCTAATTCAGAGGCTCAGTGTTAGCCTTGTGGGTTTTTTTTGCTAAAAAATAAACAAATCATCAGTTAGCTGAGTTTCTTCCCGTTACATGGATGTGAAACATTCATAGTTTATTAAATCTTAAGAAGCTCTCAGACACTGTTGCTTGCAGATGTTGTGGTTTCGGCCCCTTCGGCGGGACCGTGGGGCTGAAGAGGTTAAGGGAGATAACGGCTGCTCAAGGTTGGGCATCTGCGTCAGAGGGCCAAAGGTAAACATGTATAGATATATTTCCTCACCTTTGACAGGTAGCGCCCAGAGGCTCGTGAACCACTCGGACAGGTTGGCTTTGTCATGGGTCAGCAGGGTCATCGGTTTGAGCGGAGGAGCGCACAGATCTGACAGAGAGAGAGCCGCATGCACTGTGGAATTTGGCAAAACTGGAACAAAGGAAAGAAGATACCATTATATAAAATGAAAGAGGGATGGGTAACGATGAAACCAGCAGATGGAGCCGTTTGTACTGCTAGCATCAGATACATATTGACGCTATATTTGATTATTTAATGAATACTGTGGTGAGAAATGCTGAAGGCTCTGGGTGTTGAGGGACTGTCATGGTTGACACGTCTCATCAACGTTGCGTGGAAGTCGGAAACAGTACCGAAGGAGTGGCAGACCGGGGTGGTGGTTCCCCTCTTCAAAAAGGGGGATCAGAGGGTGTGTGCCAATTACAGAGGCATCACACTACTCAGCCTCCCCGGGAAAGTTTACTCTAAGGTACTCGAAAGGAGGGTCAGGCCGATTGTCGAACCTCAGATTGAGAAGGAACAATGCGGATTCCGTCCTGGTCGTGGAACGACGGATCAGCTTTTTACTCTCGCAAGGATCCTGGAGGGGGCCTGGGAGTATGCTTATCCAGTCTACATGTGTTTTGTAGACTTGGAGAAGGCGTATGACCGGGTTCCCAGGGAGTCACTGTGGGAGGTGCTGCGGGAGTATGGGGTGAAGGGGTCTCTAATCAGGGCCATCCAATCTCTGTACTCCCAAAGCGAGAACTGTGTCCGGGTCCTCGGCAGTAAGTCGGACCCATTTCAGGTGAGAGTTGGCCTCCGCCAGGGCTGCGCTTTGTCACCAATCCTGTTTGTAATATACATGGATCGGATTTCGAGGCGTAGTCGTGGGGGAGGGGGTCTGCAGTTCGGTGGACTAAGGATTGCACCACTGCTTTTTGCAGATGATGTGGTTCTGATGGCTTCATCGGTCTGCGACCTTCAGCACTCACTGGATCGGTTCGCAATCGAGTGTGAAGCGGCTGGGATGAGGATCAGCACCTCCAAATCTGAGGCCATGGTTCTCAGCAGGAAACCGATGGACTGTCCACTCCAAGTAGGGAATGAGTCCTTACCCCAAGTGAAGGAGTTCAAATATCTCGGGGTCTTGTTCTCGAGTCAGGGAACAATGGAGCGTGAGATGGGTCGGAGAATCGGAGCAGCGGGAGCGGTACTGCAGGCGCTTTACCGCACCGTTGTGACGAAAAGGGAGCTGAGCCAGAAGGCAAAGCTCTCTATCTACCGGGCCATTTTCATTCCTACCCTCACCTATGGTCATGAAGGATGGGTCATGACCGAAAGAACGAGATCGCGGATACAAGCGGCCGAGATGGGTTTTCTCTGCAGGCTGGCGTCTCCCTTAGGGATAAGGTGAGAAGTTCAGTCATCCGGGAGGGACTCAGAGTTGAACCGCTCCTCCTTCGCGTCGAAATGAGCCAGTTGAGGTGGTTCGGGCACCTAGTTAGGATGCCACCTGGGCGCCTCCCTACGGAGGTGTTCCAGGCACGTCCAGCTGGGAAGAGACCAAGGGGTAGACCTAGAACCAAAAGGAGGGATTATATCTCTTTGCTGGCCTGGGAGCGCCTTGGGATCCCCCAGTCCGAGCTGGTTGATGTGGCCAGGGAAAGGAAAGTTTGGGGCTCTCTGCTGGAACTGCTACCCCCGCGACCCGACCACGGATAAGCGGGAGAAGATGGATGGATGGATGTGGTGGATATTTTTGAATTATGGTTCTCTTTGTCCACTGTCGAGGCCTGATATGGGAAATGTATCACTATCAGTGTTTCCGCCAGGGGGGCGTCTTGACGTCATTTGACGTCCTTATTCAGCTCGGAACGCCCTGAAATCGCGATTTGAAACGATGCAATTATTTCATTTTTTTGTTCTTCTTGTGTGTCAGTCATCCACACCAATCAGAAGTGCTGTGCTCCACATGTACCAGTCATTGTTAACCAATCAGAAGTGGCCGAAAGAGCCGGAACTTCTTAGTGACTAGTCAAACTAAAAAAGTGCCAGAATTCCCATCACTAATACGTAAAGAGATAGTATCTATAAGGGACGGCTCAATTCAAAATTCAAGTCACGTCACACGACGTCACCACCCCCCCCTCGCTCTCGGGGTGGACGCCCTCTCAGCCCCGGTCTGGCGGAAACTATGATCAATATTCTTGCTTTTTTTAATTCTAGATTTATCAAAGGTTGATTATTATTCATTCCTTAATACCAATAGTCGTGGATCCCCATCATAAACCTCACAACATTTTCAAAGAGATAAGGGTTGGTGTTAAGGAGGACATTGTGTGGGGAAAGAAACTTAGGTTAGGTAAATATCTATCAAGAACATTTGGTATACATTAAAGTATATTGTAAATTGTTAAATGTTTAAAAACATACTCAAGCTGTCCTCGTACTGGTCCAGAACAATCATGGAGGACACCCCACTTCTCAAGAGCTTCGACCTGTGGGAAAATAGTGGGAAATATAAACGTATATCGACAGTAAGAGGGAGATATTAAGAGAGACTCAGACTCGTCCTCACCGATCCACTGAATAACGCTGTGGCCACTCATCCTCGGGGGTGCTGTGGTGTATGAGGTCGTTAGGATTACTGTGTACAGACAGAGAGAGATATAAAGATGGGTTATATATCACAAGTGTTGTGATATCATTCAAATCAAGACTCCGGAAAAAATTATTAGCAGAATACCCTAACTAACCAAAAAATGGGAACACCGAGCTGCGTTTTTTTTGTCGTCTAATATTTTGTTTAGTATCTTTATCCGGTCATTGTGATTAACTTAAAAATAGATTAAACAAGATATATCATTATATGACAATGATAATACGACTGATAGTTGTCATTTCAGGTGACTCAACGCAACCCTCCAACACCCTTTTTCACCTCCTGTCACTCTGAATCCAGGGTCAAGCTAAGCCCCTCCCCTTCAGACCGACCCAACTATCCATTCACCACCACCAGTGTCTACAACCCGGGGGGTTTCATCGGATCGGTTCTCCCCTCCCGAATGATACTCCTGTACAACGGGGCCTAATCGCCAAAACTCCATTACATTCATTTGTTTATTTCTGGCAATAAATATGTATTCTTACATCAAAACCGTCTCTCCTGATTGAAATATCATTATTATCGGTTTACATAAAAAAAGGATAAGAAATGAAATCTGAACATGGACTTGTAGGAATTTATTCGCTATTTGTTTGACTTTATTATTTTATTTTCACCCTGTAAATGGGTTTTTGTATATATATGTGTATATTAGGGGTGTAACGGTTCACAAACATTTCGGTTCGGTACGTACCTCGGTTTTTAGGTCACGGTTTGGTACAGCAGAAAACATTATCACAAAACATAAAAAAAAGGTTGGGGGGGTTTCAATTATTATTAAACTGTGAATAATGTATTCACTCAAATAAAT
Organism: Notothenia rossii; assembly: GCF_949606895.1. Taxonomy (NCBI): domain Eukaryota; kingdom Metazoa; phylum Chordata; class Actinopteri; order Perciformes; family Nototheniidae; genus Notothenia; species Notothenia rossii. Next base: position 20,815,446 of record NC_136911.1, on the reverse strand, counting down.
ACAAAATATAATAAAATAAACATTAAGGTGCAGCATTTCGATGAACTGAAATAATCTGTATTTGAACTGTACTGTACTCGTACCTAAGCAGCCAGCTTGACATTAGGACTTGCTTGTCATTGTGTTTTCATGTTTTTTTAAAGAAAGATGAACTTGTCCACATTGCTTGCCGAAAGGGCAGATCTGCCGGCACTAACAATGTCTCCTGCTGTGGAGAACACCCTCTCTCTGGGGACAGAGATAGCAGATACAGCCAGGTAGCACTTTGCTAACATGGCAACATAAGGATATTTGGCGTTTGTAATAGCTTTGGCTCGGTCTGAACTTTCTGCGAGTGGTGGAGGCTTAAATGCTAGCGGGAGTTGGGTTTGCACTTCAGTCTTTTTTCTTTTGGCACCGGTGATATTCACGTTCGGGTGATGCCTTTTCAAATGAGTGTGCACGTTTGATGTATTGCCAGCTGCGTAACCAATTTTAGTTGAACAATGCCGACAAACAGCTTTTGTTTGGTCCACCTGTCTTTGTCCGTAATCCTTGTACGTAACCGTGAAACCAAAAGGTTCCCAAACCGGAGACTTCAATGATGCTGGAGGATTTTTGAGCTCAACTTTATCTGCGTTCGCCATTTCGACAGTTCCTCAAATTACTGACTAAATTTGAACGCATCCCTGCTCTCATAGTATGCCTCTCGTCCAATGAAATGACTTGCTTGCTCTATGACGCGTTGAACCTAATGTGAGCAAATTACTCTGAATGCTGCGACGGAGCACCTGAGATTACTTCCAAAAAGTTGTACACGTTCTCAATTTTTTACGTTTAACGTTATATTCGTTCGGTACACTTCGGTACACACGTGTACCGAACCGAAGGGCCCATACCGAATAATTTCGGTATGAATATGTATACCGTTACACCCCTAGTGTACATATGTATGTGTATGTGTGTATAGAATTTAGTTTATCTGTGTGAGTATTTAATTACGGAATTATCTTTTATTTACTTAACCTTAACGGGAGGGCTACCTCTGTATAAACTCTGCTTTCTGCTCTTCGCTTCAACTCATTTTGTTTGTTTTTTTAGATTTAGTCTCAATTGTTGAAATAGTAGAATAAATAATAAAATATAATATATATATATATTTTGTGTAGGGCTGCCCCCCGATTAGTCGACCAAAGGTTAGTCGGCCAAAGAGTCTTTGGTCGGTCAAGATTTAATTGGTCGTTGGTCTCCGAAAAAAAAAAGAAAAAGGAAAAAAAAAAAAATACGGAAACAGGAGGTGACAGTCAGTCACTTGTTTTCACGTCAGATAAGCTGATAGTTTTAACCATGTCAGGCATAAAATCAAGAGCTTGGGAGCATTTCAAAAAGTAACAGACAACCCGAAGAAGGTGATATGCAAACTTTGCAAGCAAATATTCTCCTATCATTCATCAACTACAAACATGATTTATCACCTGAAACATGTAAGTACCGTTCAAGCCATTAAAAGATGGACGCTCTGCGGCTCTAGCCTTAATAAAAAGCCTGTTAGATCAAATGTATTGTCATATTATGGGCTATTAGGCTTAGTGTAAACTTAAATTAATGTGCATTTCTCTCAATAGGCTCATCCACTATACGTTGATAGGGCCACCGCATCTACCTCAACTTCATCTTCGCAGCCGCCATTGAAACTCTCACAGACAACACTCGTTTTGAAGCCCCCTCTTTCCGAGAAAAGGAAGAGAGACATCACCGACAAAATTGCAGATTTTGTGGCACTGGACATGAGACCTGTAAACATTGTCGAGGGGGAAGGGTTCAAACAGATGATGAAATTCATCGAACCGGGTTACACTGTACCCAAACGTGACACCGTAATGCACGCCATTAAAGACAAATATAACACGACCAAACAGGTACTTTTGGAGAAACTTAAAGCCTGCACAGCAGTCAGCTTCACGACTGACACATGGACCTCCAACCAAATGGATGGTTACATGACTGTGACGGCACACTTTATTTCCCAAAAATGGCAATTACATTCATTCGTGTTGGAGACTAAAGTGCTGGAGGTGAGCCACACAGCTGCCAACATAGCAGAGCGACTCAGCGAAGTGATGGAGGAGTTTGGGATTCCGCCAGAAAAGAGGGTCGCTGTGGTACACGACAATGCCGCTAATATGGTGTTGTGTGCTAAACAGCTATCTCAAAACCCGTCCTGGGGTAATGTCCAGGGAATTCGTTGTGCGGGGCACACCTTGCAGTTGGTCATAAACGCGGCTGTTAAATTAGATCCCATCTGCCGAGTGATTGCTGCTGCCAGACGCCTTGTGGGACACTTCAAAAAAAGTGCCAAGGCAACAGCAGCTCTCACTTTGAAACAGAAGCAACAGAATGTGGCTGAACACAAACTGATACAAGATGTGTCCACACGATGGAACTCCACTTATTCAATGCTGGAGCGTCTTCTGGAACAGAGATGTCCGGTTACAGCTGTGCTTTCAGAACCCGGGACCACCCACCGGTCTGACCGAGATCTGGATCTCACAACTGCCCAATGGAGGACAGCGGAGGACATTGTCTCCGTGCTGAGGCCCATGATCACCCTCACCGAGCTGCTCTCACAAGATATAAACGCATCTCTGTCTGCTACGCTGCCGATGCTCGTCAACATGAAAAGACGCCACTTGTTGAGTCGTGATGATGACAGCACGACCGTGAAGGCAGTTAAGAAAAACATCAGAGGAAATGGACAAAAGGTGGGAGCTCACAGGGAGTCTGGAGGGCAGCATATATATTCAAGCTGCAGTCGACCCACGGTTCAAGAGCTTGTCATTCCTCGGTGCAGAGAAACGGGACGATGCATACACAACGGTGTGGGGTCTGGCTGAGAGTTTATCTCCAGCAGAAGAAGCTACTGCTCAGAGAGAGGACAGCAGCGGCGCAGAGGAAAGTGAGCCCACACCAAAGAGGCAAAGGGAAAAGCAGCAGGACATATCAATGCTGATGGCCTTTGATGAAGGTCAACAGACGGAAGAAGAGAAAAATGAAATGAAGACATACTTGGAGGACCAAACCAAGGGATGAGGAACGCTATCCCAAGCTTGCCAGAGCAGCTAAGCGCATCCACTCCATCCCTTCCACATCCACGCCATCGGAGCGCATATTTTCCAAAGCCGGCTTCATTGTGAGCGAGACACGGAGCTCACTTCTCCCGGACTACACAGACAAACTCGTGTTCTTGTCTCATAATATGAGAAGACTAAGATCGGAGGGAAACCCTGAAAGTCAGGTAGTGGCCTAGCCTAATATAACACCATATTTTTGTAGTTTATAGTTTTCGTTCTTCGTTCGTTCAACTGAAGTGTTTAAGTAAAGTTTTTGCGGTATATTTATAATTTTTGTTTGCATTTCGACCTCAGGAAAAAACTGAAAGTTTTATTTTCATGTTGAGAATACTTCTCCGTAGGCCGGTTTACTTTTGCACTGATATTTAAATATTTAAGTTGGCTTGAGCCTATATTTATTTATTCGTTAGTTTATATAATTTATATTTATTTTACATGTTTAAAAGAAACGAAAAATATAGTTTAAATTTAGTTTTTTAACAGAAGACTGTTTTTGTTTGTTTTATAAAGTTATTGCGTTGGTTTTAAAAGTTCATAAGTTGTGTGATGTTTTTATATGGTGTGTTGTGTTGAAATAAATTCACAAAATGTTAAGACAGTCTCCTTGTTGATTTTTCCAACACATTCAGAATCATAATTTAATTACTTGCCGGTTGCGCGAAAAAGGCGGTTTGTCTCTGCGTGCGCTTTCATTCGCGCCACTGGTCGATCAGTGGCCTTACCTGACGACGAGTGGTCGACCAGGAAAATCTTTGGTCGGGGGCAGCCCTAATTTTGTGTATTCTGACAAATATATCCTGCTATATACCCGAATATGGAACCGTTAGCGGGAGGGATTTCCTCCACAGGACGCTCCGGCTCCCTCCGTCTCTTCTTCCGACCTGTGCCCACCCTCGGGGTCTCGTTTGAAGACAACATGTCTTCAGAGGCGGCCCGAGATCTCTTCAGCGGAGACTCTGGGTTTAGGAGCGGCACGGAGGAACTCTCTTTGGGAGGTGGAGGAGATCTGATGCGTTTCTTTCTTTCTTTCCAAGGTTTGGGCTTCTGCTGCTGAGGTGAGACGCTCTCCACGTCCTCACACACATCCGGCACCGCACACCAGCTACCGGGGTCTCTCCTGCCCGGCCTCACTGCGCTGAGAGGCTCCTTCCTTTGAGGCTCCTTCCTTTGAGGCTCCTTCCTTTGAGGAGCTTTCTTCTTACTGGAGACAGGATGGTATACTTTTGGAAACGGCTTCTCCCCTGTTGAAGGCAAGGCAAGGCAAGTTTATTTATAAAGCACCTTTCAACACAAGGCAATAGAGAGCCACAGTGATGCGTCCTAAAACCCGGAAGTGAGTTAGCATTTTACCACTTCCGGTTCCTTCGACAAAAAGCAATGAGATTTCTCCATAGGATTTTGGAAAATAGCTGGAAATCAGGTCTGTGGTTGAGTCACATTGAAGAGACGGATCACGTTTTGTTCTACGACATTAAATCCATCAGCAGTGACCCCGCTGGTGATTTCTGAAGAGTATCCGTGTCTGAAAAACGATGGTTGTTACCAAGTGGCTGAATAGGACTACAGAAGTTGTGGAGGCCGTTGTACGTCATTACACCGAACACGTAAACACTCCTCTGAGTTTGTTTCTGTTCTGCTTGAAAGCAAGTCCCTGCCTCCTGCAGACTGTTCAAACAAACACTTCAACTCGTACCATCTAGAATCTGTGTGTTTGAATATGGATCTTAAGTCGGCGTGACGTTGAAGTCGTTTTGCTGTACTCGGCTGTAGTTCCTTTATAGCATAACGTTAGCATTTTGCTTCTGGTGACTAGATTTATGATTCGAAAATTCTAAAAGTAGAGTAGACATGTGGAGATTATCCGGCTGAACAAAACGTGATCCGTCTCTTAAAGGTGGGCTAGGTAAGTTTGAGAAACCGGCTCGAGATACACTTTTTGTTATATTCCATGGAATGCTCTTAACATCCCGATAGCAATGAATATCTGAAGTGCTTTGATTCTGTCCTCCTGCTTACCGCATCATTTATGAGAAAACATTTCATAACATTAACACAACATATTCGAGGTGGTTTTAAATAACATATCCGTATTTATTTATTTCTCCCAGTTATGTTTTTGTGTGCACTGAGGAGTCTCAAACAGGCGTTTGTTAAATCATTTTAAGATTGGCTTTGATCAATGTTTGAAAATAAATTCTTCATATCTGATAAATGAGGTTTTATTTATGGTATTATTTCCAAATATTTATCTCCATTCTTCCTTCTGCCAACGGTGTCGCAGTTTTCTCGTCCCTCTCGTTTTTGTGCTTAGTGCATACGCATGGGATAGAGTTTGCGTGGAGGACCGCACGTTTTCCCGTCAAGTTAATATTTTAGAAACTGCCGTACGCCATTTTTTGAGCGTATATCCCTTTAAAAATGAGGGCCCTGAGCCGGCCCGGCTAAAGTAACTGGATGGCCTACCTGCCTGTCAGCCTTCCATCTGTGCACAAACTTATCTCGTGCCCTCATTGGTCATGTGCGCGTTCGTTGGAGGAGGGGCTCTGTAAGGAAGTGGCAGATTTTCTACGGTCGTGTATTTTCAAATTCTTGCGCACTCGAGCTGGTTTCTCAAACTTACCTACCCCACCTTTAAATGTGTTTCAACCACAGACCTTATTTCCAGCTATTTTCCTAAATCCTATGGAGAGATTGCATTGCATTTTTTGTCGAAGGAACCGGAAGGAGTTTACTTCCTGGTTTTAGGACGCGTCACTGTGGCACTCTATTGAAAGTGCTTTACAGAAATTAAAGACATTAAGAAACATATTATAAAATAGCCTTTAAAAACACTCATAAAAGCAAAGATATAAAAGATAATAAAACATGAATATCAAAAGGTACATGAATTAAAGTCACAGCCGTGTGAGAGATACACACATCTGAAATGTTTAGCTCTGACTCTCAATCATTGCTCACTTTTTAGCAGACAGTTTTCTATGACTTCACTTTCTTTCTACTTTCTTGTTTAACTTATCCTTTAGTTATTTCAAGTGTTTCATGCTAAACGAACCCCCCTTACACCGCGGGGGGACAGCTAATAGCTAATATTTACTTTGTTTGTTATTTACTGGATGTGTTTGTTTTCTTTTCCACTTTCTTCGTATATTGTTTTTCCTTCTATATTGTCTCTGTGGAATAGTTTAATTATGGACTTTTAAAACCGAACTAGAACCGGACTACTTTTCTGTAATTAAAGGAAGCCAGTTCTTCCTCCACTCACCTGAGTTGTCGCTGAGCTCTCTGTGTGAGAACACCAACGGGCTGGACTGAACATCGTCCTGTCCCTCAACTTCCTCCTGCTGCTCCTCAAAAGGCTCTGCTACAGTCGTAAGACCCTCTTCCCCCTGAGCTTCTCCTCCTGTATTCTGTTTCTTTTCTTTGCCTTTATTCGTCTTCTGACTTGTTGGTGCAGCAGGCTGTGTTGGATTTATGTTCTTCAACACTTTGTCCTTTACAGGTGAAGCTCCACTGGGCTCCTGGTTGGGCTTCTTGTACTTCTTAATAGTCAGCTGATCATATTTGTCCTTTTTAGGCCTAACAGGTGAAGCTGCTGCTGCTGCTGCTGCTGCTGCGCTTGGCTCTGTGTTTTGCCGCGTTGCCTCTTTCACTTTCGGCTGGTTGCATTTACCTGTCGTTTTTTCTGGGCTCCGATTCATCCACCACTCTCCAGGCGGCCTCCTACTCCTCCTTCCCAGAGTCAAACTGTCGTCAGATGAACTCCCTTCAGACACCACAGGTAGTTTGTTATTTGTATCCCTTTTAAAATCCGCTGAATCCTCGTCCGTTTGTGCTTCGGGATTCATGATTTCTTTGTCTGTGCAAAAGAAGAAAAGCATTTAAAAAGGATGTCTAAATGTTCTATAAGTCCTAGGGTCTACCTATTCTTAAAAGGACGGATCCCTATAAGCTTGGACATTACATTACATGCTACTTGTTAGACGCTTTTATCCAAAGTTACTTACATACTCAATACAGTGGACAATCCCCACAGGAGCAATTTGGGGTGAAGTGTCTCAGGGACACAACGACATGCTGACTGCAGTGGGGTTTGAACCTGTGCCCCCCTGATCCCGCACTGCGCCACAGCCTCCCGCATCTATCTTGCATGTTTTTACTGATTGTGTTTTCTTGTTATTTTTCTAATTTGTTAATTACGGGTGACGTACAACATCTGTTCAGGGACGACAGATGAAAAAAGAGCCTCTTGGCCAACTCTGGAGTTAAAACAATAAATAGAAAACTATTGAAATCCCTCACAAAAGAACAATCACTAAAGTATAAAACACTGATAATATCTGTCAGTAGTTTCCACCTGTCTCATTTCACAAATATTGAATTGTCTGTCTAAATGTGGGGGGTACATTAGCAGCACAAACATTAACCAACATGTGTTTAACCAAGTAGCAGAAGGATTAAATAGCCGTACTTAGTTCCCCCATGGAACTAAAGAGCAGATCGCCTTCCCTAAGGAAAGATTAGGCAAAGGAAGCCGCTGACGTCACTTCTTCTTCTTCTTCTGCTTTGGGTTTACTGGCAGGCCGCAAACAACTTCACGGCGTATACTGCCACCCGAAGTCCCCGGCCGGAAGTCCCCGGAGTTAGGGACTGGCTTCAGTAGAAGCTGCAGGGACTCCCAGCAGCTTCTACTGAAGCCTTCTGAGTAAATCGCCAGAATGCCGACACCTGCTCTCCAACGGAGAGTTAGTCTCTTTCCGTTGGTGCGCGGGGCTAATGCTAATAATGCTAATGCGGCTTCACAAAACTTTTCCGGGTTTTACGGGGCGTGGTTTGCAATTCGCCCAGCAAATCAGAAATTGGAACTTTTTCTCCCCAGGAAAGTACCACCTCTCTAGCAGCGACTGAAAAAGGGGGAAAAGTTCTCATGAACTAAGTTCTCTATTTGGTGTGAACGCAAAATCCCAGGAACTATCGGAACTAAAAAGGGAAAAGAACTCAACACGTATGAAGAGATTTTAGGAGTTGTTTACCTGAAAGATCCCCCAGGTCTGTAGCCCCCACTTCCTCGCTGCTCGGACCTTGTTTCTTTGAAGCCTTGTCCGTTTCTCCATCAGATCCCTGCGGCACATTTCTGACCCTCTTCATCGGCTCAGCTCTGCTCGTCCTGGCATCTTTTAAAGTCTTTGAGTAAAGAGCTTTCTTATCTATTCTCACAGCGAGTTCCTCTTCCTCGTCGCTGTCTTCAGACAGGACCTTCTTCAGTCCTTGTTTCTTCTCGTTTGGCTTCTTCTCGTTTGGCCTCTTCTCGTCTATCGAGTCCACAGGAGGCTCCTCAGGACCGGGTAGTTCCTCCTCATCCTCGGTCACCTCGTTCTTCTTCTCTTTCGTGTTCTTCGTCTTCCGTTTGCCACTGGGCCCTCTTGGTATTCTCTCCGTCTCTTCAGGTTCCTGCTGTGTCTCAGCTGAGCTTCCCTTCGTGCTTTTATCTGTCACGCTGCCTTTGACGATGCTGGTCGTTCCGCTCCGTTTCTGTTTCTTGGCAGTTTTACTCCGGATGGAAATCCAAAAAGGAGCAGGGTCGTCCTCCAGAATCAGGAAATCATCCTCTGGTTCAGGAGGAGGAGTGGGTACTTTCATGGGTGATGCAGACTTCCTCGTACTAAAAATAAGTACTATTTAATATTACATATGTAGAGCCATTACTTTGTAAATATATATAGTGGTTTTGCCAACTCACCATGCAGGTTTGGACTGTGCGGCGTCTCTGAGCTTCTGAAGAAAAGCCGTGATGTTTTTATGCACGCGGACGGGCTCCACTAACGGCTGCTCTGGAACAGTTTCAATTGTTCTCTCAGGAGCTGCGAGTTCAAGCTCTCGTCTCACTTTTGCTGCGGGGGAGTCTACCATTTCTATCCTGGAGATAAACAAACAAAATATTCTTCAAATAACAAAATTAAGTTCTAAATTGGCACAATAGGCTTTATTGCTAGATTATATAGATAAAACATTGTGTGTGATTTTGGAGAATTACATTATTTAATAACATCTCTTTGAGCTGCACATGTATAACTAACTTAAGTTATTTTTTGTTAGCCATACCGTATGTATATTCTATGACAATTGTTAAATATTTTTGCCACATAACATATTTTGTTGTACCAACTCCAGCTTTGTTTAATCACCAAAACATAATAGTAACTACTCATCAAACACTCTTCACTTCCTACCTTGGTCTTTTTCTTTGGACCTCCACAACAGGTGTTTGAGGTTTCCGCGGTGAGTTTATTTTTAGAGTTTGACTCTCTTTGCTGCAGGAAAGAAGAGAATATACATCACAGGTAAATGATTTAAAAGTCACACTCATCTAAAAAAGGCAAACATCCACAAAATGTAACTCAGTAGCACGCAATTAAAGGGCAGATATCATAACAAAATTGACCATAGAGACGAAGTCCCTCCCCTTCCAGTGGACCTCCATGGGACCTTATTTCGGAAAAAGTATGTATTGAAGTCAATGGAGAGAGAAAGATTATTTTTCGATCCCGTTTGAATTGTGCCACGAATTACACATATGATGTTTGTCAATTTAAAAGGTAATTTTGCAAGTCAAAAAAAAAATGTTTTGCTGTAAAACTGTGAAATAAGACTTTTTTTTGTGTGTGAAACCGCTCAATGAACTACATCTCTGGTCTTGCACAACAACAGACGTCACCAAGATGGCCGTCACTACTGTCTTGCCAAAAAAGGGATTAACTACCCTCACTATCACCACAATGAAACACGTCCAGAAGAATGTCATGTGAAGCTGCCTGCCTTCCTTCGATTCTCTCTGAACTGCCTGATCTTTTTAATGTTCAATGTCAACCATTTGTGCAGATAGCATGAAATAGAAAAGATCGCCGATGCTAATGTAGCGTTAGCATGTCTCCCTCGGGGGCATCCGGGCTTAAACGGTGTATTATAGAATGATCACAACGGTGTGACAGTACTCTTCAAAGGGTTCACAAAACAGGGTATATGCAGGAATCCTGAAGTCAAATTTAATACCTTTTAAGACCTTTTTTAAGACCCTTTCCATACATTTTAAGACCTCATTCCAACTTTGAGTTCTAACCGGTTACATTGGCTACACACTTTACCTCACATTTACTATATTGATAGTAAGATAGCAAAACTAAAGAGAGTGCAGACAGACTACTGAAGCCTCCTTTCCACATGAACTTCAACCTCTCTGTGAAGGTCAGGTTTAATGCAGTATGCTGCTTTTTTGCTTATGTAGACTCTGTGTTCTTTCATTCCAGTAAAACTCCTCAGAAACCATTAGAAACCAGTATTTGACCAATAAACAAAACAATTGACAAAAACTTTGAACTATGAAATATGTTAAACTTTGGTGAGCTTCAGCGGGGTAATGCCATATAGGAGCACCCTCTCAAATACCCGGGGGTTAAATTGGGCTGGGGCTGTCCGGGGCTAAGCCCTGGCACATAGGACGATGCTCTGACGTCATCACCCTCACACATTTGTCATATGTTTACAAAAAAGGATATATTTGTTATGATTTTTTTCGTTCTTAATATAGACTATATTTAGGGTCGATATGTGTTGACTTTACTTTAAAATAGCAGATCTCTGTGACCGGATATAGTTTGGCTTAGACCCCGGCCCCACGAGGACGCATACGCAAGCGCAAAAAAGGCTTCCGTTCACACGCATTCGATTCATTAACGTGTCCGTGCACACTAGACCGCTGGAAATGCTGGAAACGAGGCCTGTAAGTGGCGCTGCTGCCTCCCGAAATACACCAAAAGCAGTGAAGAAGACCCCGGAGCATGGTTGCTCTTCTGTTTATTCTCCGCGGTGGACGGCGTGTTCTCCTGCTGTATATATATTCCGTACAAAATTAGAAAAGTGCCGGTCAGAGGTCTTCTTTGTTATTTATTGAGCTTTCAAACAAATTGATAAAGACTCTGTTCTCTGTATAATAATATAAGAATATTTAATAAACGGTGCCTGCCTCTTTTCCTCCCCCTCTTCTGACAGCCCAGCAGCAGCAGGAGACGCGGGGAGAGGGAGGCGGGCTATTTCATCGTTATCAGAAAATGATCATATAGGGCTTACACACGGAGCCGTTGGACCCCCAGAGCGTTGCGTATGCCGGTCTACCCACCTTGGGACCCGTTACCGTAGTCGCTTAGTTTCCCCCCCCCCACAGAGCGGAGCAAGGCAACGAAACTTAAAATAATAAGCAGCATTTTACGGCGCGCGCTATGCATGAGGCCGCCTTGGGGGGTTTCCCGACATGTCGTTTCAGTAAATTAAAGGGTGTTTCACTGTTTCATGTTGTCGTTGCTGTGGACCTTCTTAATACCTTGGAAAATGCCGTTTAATACTTTTTAATAGCCTTAATTTTCGCTAAATTGATTTATCAACTTTTAATACTTTTTAAGACCCCGCGGACACCCTGCAAAATATGACTACTACTCTTACTGTTTAACACTTGGGTTAAATTAATGTTACTTCATGTTAAGGCTAATAAAAATGACAAGGCTAAGGCTTTACTAGCTAGGTAGCTAACTTGATCCAGCCACTCCTAGACCTTTCATCAGACGGGAAGCGAAAGAATGAGTAACGCACCGTCCACACAGCAGCTTAAAAAAAATCTTCCAACGCTTCTCTGCCCATTGACTTTGAATGGGGATGACGTCACTTTGCCTCGCTTTTCGCCGAACTGCATTGTGGGGAAGCAAAGCGAAGATTTCATGGATTTCCAGGATTTTCAGGATTCAAAAGTTGAGCAATGTTCAACTTTTGAAGCTGAGCTGGAAGCGTCAGCCAATCAAATCCTGTTTATGCAAATCTGACAGTACAAGCGCTAGCCAATCAAACCGCATGCAAGCTGGGAGAGCCAGACCGCAGTTCATTTCCTCATATTCCAAACGAGAAATTACGGTAGCAAATCATCCGGTTCTTTACGACCAGAACTATTTACCGGGATACAAACCGGAGGAACCAGGCATGGAGGGAGGTGGCAGAGACAGTGGGTGAAACTTGTAGGTTTTCGCCTGTTTCGGGAGTTTATATATATATATATATATATATATATATATATATATATATATATATATATAAACTCCCCAAACAATATATATATATATATATATATTGCTCGAATAAAATCCCCGGGGTTTTTTCTGCTTTGTATGTCGGGGGCGGCAGATTCATGTGATTGGTTGTTGGTCGCAAAAAATCCCCAAGGTTTCAGACACGCCCACCTCCAAGATTTTCAAGATTTTTCCAAAGCCGCCGTGTGGACGGGCCGTAAGACCCATTGCTGGTATGATAACAACCTGGTACTAAGCACACAGGCACCTTGTTAAAGTTATCTTAGCTATCTCTTCTATTTAGTGGAGAAAAACAATTATGACCGTCCACACTCGCGTTGCTCGCTTCAAAAGTTGAGCAATGTTCAACTTTTGAAGCTTCGGCGGAAGCGTCAGCCAATCAAATCATATGCCAGTACAAGCTCTAGCCAATCAAACCGCCGTGTGGACGCTGCGTTACGCGACTCTGGGATTTGTAGTCTTTCTAGTTGTGTACTTTTCATAGTCTTATATTTCAACAGTTTTACGACAAACTGACTTTTTTCACATGGAAATTATTTTTTAAGATTGACAAACATCATATGAGTAATTCATGGCACAATTCAAACGGGATCGAAAGATAATCTTTCTCTCCCCATTGACTTCAATACATAATTTTTCCGAAATAAGGTCCCATGGGGCGGAAGTAGATGGGCGGGACTTCGCCTCTCTATAGAGACGGCAATGTGACTCGTTTATCGGCCGCCGATCGATATCGGCCGATATTCACTCTGAGAACGCATTTCACTGTGTGTGCTGTGTGCTCTGCATGTGTGACCATTAAAGAGGGTTTCATCCCTCCCAATATATATAATATGTGGGCGGCAAGACAAGCTCGCCAAAATGGCTTCGCCGGTCTGGCAATATTTTAAGGTGTCCGAAAAAGACAGTAAAATAGCGGTATGCAAAGTGTGTAGCAGAAATCCTGCAGCTCCGCCCGCTGTGACGGACCGGTGAGCGGAGCAACACACTAAGAGTTAGACCTAACACACTTAGCTATTTGATCTACCTCTGGAACAAGCTACACTAGTTATACATATATTTATTTTTCACTGTCGGGTCACTCAGTCATTACTGGATCAGTGAGCTGCTGGAGATACAGATGGGCTGTCGAGAGAGAGAGAGAGAGAGAGAGAGAGAGGAAAAGAGAGCGCTTCCGCTAATTTCTCCCGTGTTATTCTCCAAAGTTAATGTAAACTTGAATAATGTACTTCATTTTAATGTAATAATTATGTTGGTTGTTGTTTGTGGAAGCGCCAGTGAATGAGCCCCATTAACTGAGTTTTAAACATCACTTTAAATGGAAGATCCCCATAGGCCCCGCCCACTCGATCGGCCGATACTGATTCCGGCGATCGGCCCCAAGATGGGCGATCGGAGCATCCCTAATTATATTGATAATGAAAATGCTCTTACCGTGCTTCCTCCACCTTATTTTGCTGACTGGACCTCTTAGGTCTGCTTATTACCACCTTTCTTGGAGGAGACTCAAACTCAAAGTCTATACTTCTAGAGGAAAAGACAGTTATTGAATGAAACAAGTGATAAAATACTTTCTTAGTTTTAGACACTAGAATCCTACACCTCATAAAACCAACGTTCCTATACGAAAAGCATGATTAATAACTCACTCCTCTGTGACGTGTCCATTGGGTGGAGGCTCTGTCTTTGCGTCTCCTTCATCCTCACAGGCAAACAGAAGTGGAGACACAGCTCGGTGTTTTTCAATGTCGAGCGCTTTGACAGCCATATTTGTTTCAATAGGGCTGGATGTCTTCGCTGGCATGTGTGCTTTGAATGGGATGTCCTGATCTGTAACAACAACATCAGGATACTTGAAGAAACAGAAAAGGTGCAGAGGAGAAGAACAAGTCAAATGTTGGTTTGAGTCTCTTACCGATGACTAGTATAGGACTGAGTGACCTTGAGGGGTGTATTTCATCTCTTTTGGGACCCTAAAAAGGTTATGAAACATATATTTAAAGACTCATTCTGTCTTCAGGCACCAGTTCTTGTGTAATTCAAGAAAGGTACACAAAGCCTATACACAGATAACGCATGCTGAAAGTATAAACTAACTAACTAGCTGTGTATCTACTGGCCCATCAGCCATTTCCAATGTGAAGAGTCATTGTTTTATCAGCAGAAGTCACTGTAGTGATGGACTGTTCATTACCATGTGACCTTTTGGAATCTTTCCCATTAGTTTCCCTTTTTGTGGGTCTGTTGAAGCCTCCCTCTTACTCTGGTTTGCCCCAACATTAAAGGTCATGTACCGAGAAGATGAGGGTAACAGGTCATCGCAGGGTGGATCTGAACAGAATACAAGAAGTATAAGTTAACATAAGGAAAAAGCAAGCTAAAAAAAGATTCAAGCAAAACAATTAAACTCACCCAAGTCATCAAACATCCGATCAATGTCTTCCACTGTCAGCAGCCCTTCCACTTTTTTAGCTGGACTGAAAACACAAAGGTTCAAAAGGGACCTGATGAAAATCTGCATTACACAACACATATCAAAAAGGCCAATAGTACGAAGACATACACAAACAACATATAGGGACATAATAAAAAACACTTTTCAAACTCACCTTTCCTTGTTTGTAAGGTAGCACAGTTTTTTCTTCGGTCTCCTCTGAACAAATAAAAGTAAATGGTTACTATTGAATTGAATTGGGTTAAAAGAAGATAAACATCTGATAACACCGAATGCCATATTTATTGTTCTAATAAACGTTGCAAAATATCAAAGGTGGGAGAAGTACGTAAGTAGAACGTGTAGTAGTACTCTGTCACAAGTTAAAGTCCTACAAAATGTTACTCAAAGTATAAAAGTATCAGCTTCAAAATATAGTTAAAGCAGCGACAGTAAAAGTAGTCATTGTGCAGCTTGGTCCATTTCAGAATAATATATATGATATGTTTTATAAAGATTGATCATGAAAGTGTTCTCAAAGCTGGTAAAGGTGCAGCTAGTTTGAATGACTTTGTATACTGCAGGGTAGCTGGTGGATTTACTCCAGGTGGAACTAAAGTCTGATTTAACACTTGATTAGATTTCACATCATTCATCCAGATCTGTAAAGTAACTAAAAGGTATTAAATACATGTAGGGGAGTAGAAGTACACCATGTACCTCTGAACTGTAGTGGAGTAAAAGTACACAGTAGTAAAACATTGAAATACTCGTGTAAAGTACACGACCCTCAAAATTGTACTTATACTTAAGAACAGTACTTGAGTAAATCTACTTAGTTGCACTTAATCCAACAGTTAAAGTTGTAATTAGCGTTACATCATGGGATGGACAAAATAATAGAAACACCCCTCAGTGTTGCGCAGTACCATTTAACGTGATCCCAAACTGAAGCCTGACGATGAAGGACATTTAACGGCTGTTGTATTGGTTTATTTTACGTCTTCTCACAGTTACCATAACGTTATTTGTACTGGAAAACTCCCTCTGTTGTCCTTCACGTTACATGTGTTTCAACCTTTATATATACAGTATATGGTTTCAACCCTCTTCCCTGAGTAACGCAACACAAAAAGGAGAAATTAACTTACCAAGGTAGGTAACTTAGTCTCCATTGTTCTCTGTTGTGCTAACCGTTAGCTGCCTTACATGTTTTTTCCTGCTCCACTATGATTCAGTTGGTGCCCAGGAATTCATGCGTGTGAATCTACTATCTTAAAATCAACTAAGGCCCAACTTTATATCAAGTAATAACTGTTTAGGCAGCTATATCGCCTATGTGATGACCAGTGTTGAGTATTAGCGCTAGCAAAACAATGCCGCTGTTGACATTTTGTCAATAAACCGCGGGCCGCGCACTCTGAAATGGAAGGCGACTTCCGGCCCACTGTTAATTCTCGCAGGCAACACTATTGCTGCCTTGGCAAACGCTTATCTTCAATATGTGCTGTAAAATAAGCAACAATTTAAACTTCAGTGTAGTCAAATTCAACCATAAACACATCCATCTCACTCATTGAAAGTGTTGCTATTTAACAAAACCTTAAATATTCATGGAATATGGATTAATTCCTATATATACAGTCTATGATTCATTCTTGTTGCCTGAAAGACTACAGTCAGGGAATTAAAACATAACTCCACTCTTCTTCTTTTTCTTCTAAGTTCTGTTTTTGTGCTGAGCGGTGCTGCCCGCTGCAGGTCAAGACTGTATATATACATATGAAGGTCTTACCCCCTACAAAATATAATTATAATTACTCATATTGCAGATGACTAAACTTATACTTGAACATATAGGATAATAATAATAATTATGTATTGTTTCCCCATGAAGTTTTTTTTTCCTTGCAGAATGATAGTAAAAGAAATAAGCTCATACTGTATGATCATAATATTTGGACTTAGCAACGCATATTTACTTGAATTGTAATACTCTCTTTCACCTGCCACATATTAACAAAAGAGCCCACACTGCTCAGTTGTAAAAATAGGTGTCACACATGATACATTGTACAAATAATTTATTCCAAATAAATAAAGAATAATGACAAATTAAGAAAATTACAATCAGCATTATAAAATACATTTATATTTGATACCAAACAAACTGAAAAACGTGCAAAAATGTCAAAACATATAGTCTATACTGTAAGGTAGGTGTTGCCCCTCTGTGTTGTAAAAGTCTCCTTATCAAAGCCTAATGACTTGTGTTTGCAATCCATATGTTAGAGAGAGCCATAAAAGGTCCATAGACCAGTCAGCCAAAGTTCAACGTAATATTGTGGACTGATTTCCCCCCCAAAAAACATTTGTTCTCCTGATAATCAACGTAGAGTAATGCCTAAAAATGGCACCACTTTTTGCTATGATACATGACATCCAGTGTTTTATAAAAAGGTTTAACGGAAAATCTTTTTCTGCTTTTCAGCGATGTCCGTCAGTTCCATGGCTTCAGGACTGACGTCTGTGTAGAGCGGCTGCTTGATGTGCCTCCAAATCACCAAAACAATCCTGACAAGGAACAGCATTGAGGCCAAAGCCAGCAGGGCAACTAAGAGAAGAAAACCTGGTTAGTACTTAAGATGGTATCTGAAATGTTCTCTTAGAATTTACTCAAAAACAGTAAAAAAAAAAAAGTGTAATTATTGTCCGTCATTGTGCTTATTTACTTCCCTCTACCTGCCATGTTTCAGGAGACATGGCAGGAGATTACAAGCTGATTGTATCATACACATCCACCATATTTTATTCATATGGAGCTCTCTTCGGTGTCTTACCAATGAAGAAGCCATTGCGGTTGGGTGATTCAGCATCAAAGTTCTTGTCCAGGTTCCCAGTGAGCGCCCAGATCACAACCGGGTAGATGACGAGGACGTACCGCACGTGTTTGTCAAGCACAAAGTTCTCCAAAGCAAACCTGTGGGCAAATACATTCAGAATCTGCCAATAGCTTTGCATTACTTCTCTAATATGTATCATAAGTTAAGAGCACTTACCACACGAGCAGCACGACGGTCAAAAAACAGTAGGAGATGGTTGCAGCGTCCAGCGGGGACATGCCCACGTCATAGGTCAGCACGATGGTCAGGTTGATCAGTGTTGCAATGGTCGTCCATGTTGTGTAGATCATCACACCGTTCTGAACCTGCAAGTGGAAAGAGAGTTGTTTAGTTTTGCACGCGGGTGGGGATCGTACTCTTAAGCCATATTATTTTTTATATGAAAAAGTAGACTTGTATAACCCGCCAGATGCAAGATTAAAGCTTTTTGTTGGTTTTCCCCTTCCTGTAGTGTTTCGTTTGTTTACTGACATCACTATGTAACACTGGCTAGCGCTCCAACACATTGTACGTGATAGGATAAGGGGCGGGACATCTCTAAGCGGCTGACCAATCACAACAGAGCCGGCCAGCTAACCAATCAGAGCAGACTGGGCTCTGGATTCAGACAGAGGGTGAAAAGAGGTGCTGCAGCACAGGCAGTATGAGAAAAATAAAGAGCTTTTTGAACATTAAAGCATGGAGACATGTCCCAGTAGAGACACTATTTTCTTTAATAATACTTACCAGCACACGGAGAAGCCACAAGTCGACCTTGTGGTATTTCTTGAGCCAGGCTCCATAAACATGAAGTCCATGGCAGATGAAGCAGATCATGGAGTAGTTGGTGCAGATGACCAGCACGAGGAACACCAGCGCAACGATCATTATTCTTATGAAGAGAACAGAAAGCAAAAACATGAATTTAACCGTGATCGCTCAAATTTGGTTGCTTATTATTTATTAGGGAATAATCAAAGGACTCTTACCCTTTGTCCCAAACAATTAGCCAGCCAATATTGAAACAGAGATTAAGGCACCAGCTAATGAAGAATCCATACGGCAGAACCGCAGGGCTGCAGTAAACATAGCCATAACCATTCCTACAAGAGAAAAAGAACCACAGTAAGTCGGTGTAGACATCCACAGAACAGGGACCATCTATTATTTTCTGTGACTCTTAAAGCCCACGATACTCCCGGACAAAGAACATCACTAGATACTATTTGCACGTTCTATTCTACACAGGTTTAAATCATGACAAAATAGGTTTTAAAGTAGAGAGTAAAAGAAGTTGTCTGTACTTTCTGCAGAGTCCGGTGACAATGTATATCATCATCGCTATCAGCCAGACGTAGATGACGCTCCAGATTGTAAAGGTCCATCCTGACGGTGTGATCTGCGTGTCGAACACTGCGGACACATTGCCTGTTGTGGTGTCATAAGGACCTGAGGGGAGAACAATGAAAATATATATCAACAAAAACCAAAATGACCGAGCCCAATTCCAATCTTATACCTACTTGTATCTTAAATCAACAATTTAAATATGTAAACACAGGTTTAACTTACCGAGTCCGACTACAGACAGTCCGTTGAACACCAGACTGATTGCAAAGCTGACAACGGAGACCACTATGGCTGCAAGACGGCCAGGATTATGCTTTCCCATTGTGGTCGACTGTGATAAATGATAATTATTTGAAAAGAAATAAACACTTTTTAGAGCTTAAAATATGCAATTAACCACATAAATCTCACATTGAAAGGGGAGATTACATGACACATACAGTATTTAAAGGTGACCTATCATGCAAAATGCACTTTTGTACGTCTTGTATACATGAATATGTGTCCCCGGTGTTCCAGGGAACTCACCAAGTGTCAGAAAACACAACCCTCTCTATTTTCCTCCATACCCAAATCTCTTAAAAAGGGGCTGCAACGGATCTGATCCAGATTTGAACACTTCTATGACGTCACAGAAGTGGCGCTACGGCTATTGGGCCAACTCCACCAATCAGGAGGAGACAGCCACGGACATTGCCGTTGGAAAGCGCTGGAGACGCTGTAGTACATATGCCAGGCCTGTAGATGGTGCTGTTCTCACAGAATCAGCCCATGATGCAAAGACAGTGTTCAATTGAGCGAAATGAGGGATGGCTAAAATGCATGATCTGTTTGGTATTTTGAAAAATAAAAAGTATAAATATGCCTTATATAGGTATGGTCCTACTATATATTATTCAAATATAGCATGATAGGTCCACTTTAATACAGGTGTGACATCCTACTGTTTTATACTGAATAAAGTCAAATAAATGTGATCTTTAGGAAGGTATGTAATACCTTCTGAATGCACAGGTGATAGGGCTGACCTCTGACCTTTGCTAGTGATAGTTATCAATCACCTTAACAGCCATTCAGGCAATTAAACCAAGTTGTACCATCCTCTTAAATCACTAGCTGTCTTTTCTTTCAAAAATCCTGTCATTCAAAGCAAAATCCTTCTAAAAATTCCAATTGAAAGTACTCTCATAACTTCAGAAAGGTCCACTTCTTCACACTGAGCTTCCTCCTTCATAGTTAAACCCAAACCAACACATCCAGTACAATAGAGACTTTCTAAAAACAAACACGACGTACCTTTCTGGGGCGCTCTCTTTGTGCGCTGGGTGTGTGAAGAAGTACCTGAGGACGCACGGCTGGCTTTTTATACATTAGCTCGTTGTGTAAGAGCGAGGTTTTTACGACCACTCGTAAACACGTGCTCCTCTTATCTTGTATACATACACGTATACATATACTTGTATTCTGCCCCAGTGCGGTAAATAATAAAGGACTCAAACAGTAGGTGACACTAACGACAGTGTAGATCAGGGGTGTCAAACTTATTTTCAACTCGGGCCACATTAGCATCATGGTTGCACTCAAAGGGACAGTTTTATATATAAGACTATACAAGAATAAATATATAAATATTTTATATATATAATATAATTTATTATATTACATGATTGCCTCTACATTGGATTATTATCGGATAGGGTAATAACTTCATAATTAACTACGTCTGAAAGCAGAAGTCTAGGGCAAACAATTGCAAGTCTCTTCAGTGTGCATCTCACAAAATGATTTTAAAAGAAAAGCCAAATTCTGGAGAAACAAAAAAAAAAGTGACATTTAAAAAAGAAATAACATTTTGGAAAAAAAAGTAAAATTCCGAGAAAAAAGTCTAATTTGAGATGCATTGTGGGACATGTAGTTTATGGGCAATGTGCTTCTGTAAAGCGGCATGTAACCGTATAATAAACATATTATAACATATATTCTTTGCAAGCTCTTGTGGGGCCACATGAAATGAAGTCGCGGGCCGGATTTGGCCCCCGGGCCTTGAGTTTGACCCCCCTGGTGTGGACACTCTAATCTATTATTGTCATAAGCATATTTGTCATAAATAAAGGGCATGACATTAGTCAGCGTAGACATTTTCTGGGATATGAAAGTCTAAAGATCTGTTGTCAGGTGAGATGTGAGGATGGATTTCAAAGGGAACACCCCTTTAATAAAGCTTTGCAGCATGCTGTTTTGGAAAAAGTACTCCTTTACTTACGTCAAAGTAATAATACCACATTCTAAACAAGCTCTGTTAAAAGTCCTGAGTGTAAAAGGTTACTTAAGTAAAAGTATTAAGTATTATATAAGATAAATGTACTCGAGTATCAAATGCAAAAGTAAGAATATTATAATATCCTGTTTTTATCCCTGACAGATACATATAAGAGTTGTAATTCATAAATGTTGAGAACATTTAATATATTTTGTGCACTACTGAGCACATTAGTAGTGTGTATATCTTAAAAACTTATTTATGTGAAAGGCTGGATTAGAAGTATAAATAAAGTAGCCTAAAATGTAAAGACTCCAGTAAAGTACAAGTACCTCAATATTGTGCTTAACCCTTGTCTAGTGTTCGGGTCTGTGGGACCCCCCCGTTCATTATTTAGCTAAAGAAATATGATAAATAAATTTTTCAAACCACTCAATGGCCTTGGCTCAATTTCTGTGAAGAACATCAGAACACATTTTCAATGACCACCCACTGTAGTGGTAAACATCTGTTGAGTATTTTAACATAAAATAGTTTGTTTGTGTTGAATTGAAACCCAAAAAGGCAGCAGGTCCACCAGACCCACGAACACTGGCTGAGTAACAAAAATATGAACACCACACAAGGGTTGAGTACAGTACTTGAGTAAATGTGCTTTCCCCCTCTGACAATGTGTTGTTATTACGGTTACTTTAAGAGTGCGCTTAAGACCTTCCTTTTTGATAAAGCTTTTAGGGCTGATTCAGAGTCAGCTCCTAGTTTTGCTGCTATAGGCTTAGACTGTCGGGGGACACCTTACTTCTTCCTTCTGTCTGTCTGAACCTGTGTACTCTCATGTTCCCAATAACCCAGCTTCCCCCAAATGTCTTTTTGGTGTCTATCTACGCCGGGATCCTGAGTCCTGAGTCCTGAGTCCTGATCCTGATCTGAGTCCTGGACTTCGAGTCGTGGTTGAACCTGTCTCTGTGGTCCTGCCTGACTCTCATCATACTACTTCCCTGATGGCTCCCACAGGATTGTTGACATCCTCGTGGATTCATCTTCTTCTTACAGACACATGCATTTCCAAACATTTTGTCTACCTATGTTGTAAATGTATTATCTCTATGCTTTACACACGGCATCTATTGCACGTCTGTCCGTCCTGGGAGAGGGATCCCTCCTCTGTTGCTCTCCCTGAGGTTTCTCCCATGTTCCCCTTTAAACTGTGGGTTTTCTCTGGAAGTGTTTCCTTGTACGATGTGAGGGTCTAAGGAAAGAGGGTCTAAGGAAAGAGGGTCTAAGGACAGAGGGTCTAAGGACAGAGGGTGTCGTATTGTCATACTGATATTCTGTACAAACTGTGAAGTCCACTGAGACAAATGTAACATTTGTGATATTGGGCTATATAAATAAACATTGATTGATTGATTGAGGAGAATTCACAATTTAATAAGTAAATAATTATGCTGTTTGTTTGAACAGTTGTAGTATTTCTTATCTCTTATAAACCAGAAAAATCACACAAAATCGTAACAATTTGAGAAAGCTTAATTTATTTTAAACAGTATACAAAATACAAGTCAAAGTGCATGAGGAAACATAAACATTATACCCTTTTTGATAAATAAACTGCAGGCCTAGATGTAAAATTAATAATAAATTAAGCCTGTCTTTAGAACATGGAGTACAAAATGTGTTGACAGGTTGGATTGGACTTCAGTATTATATAATTTCCCTTATTATAAGAAGCTTCATTATATATGTTGAAGCAGTGCAAAACAGTCATAGATTACAATATATACAAAGCATTAAGAAAATACAGCTCATACAGAGACAATACTGCATCGATACACACAGGTTTATCAGAACCTCTTATTTAAACATATCTTTCTGCTTGTCAGCGATCTCCATTGGAGTCATGCTCTCCGGGCTGATGTCCTCATAGAGGGGCATCTTGATGTGTCTGCAGACCACCAGACCTATCCGACCTGCAAGTATCGTGCAGGCCAAAGCCAACAGCACGACTACAGAGGAAAGAAGATATATATAAATATCAGAGGGAAGCAGAAATAAGACAAGATAAGATAAGAAGTACTTTTTTGTGTTGCAGCAGCATAAAAAGACAAGGCATTGTTCAATAAACATTCAAAGAAAAACACTAGAAATAAACAAGAAAGTAGAAAATATACACGTTGAATTACAAATGTGCAAGTTATTAAATATACATAAGTACATATACATGAGTGTGCACATTGTCCGTGTAACTGCATGTTCAAATCAATCCACAGCATGTTTGATAGGACATGCAAACATCCTGGAGATAGAGGTGGAGATGTGTTCCTCACCGTTGAAGGTGTTGTTTCGTGAAGGGTCTGCAGCGTTGTAGTTCTTGGAGAACACTCCGGTCAGCGCCCAGATCACAGCGGGGTAGATGGACAGGATGTACCTCACGTGTTTATCCAGGATGGTGTTTTCAAGGACAGCCCTGCAAGAAACACAACACATTTTAACTTAGTAAAGGCAGTGCTGTTTCTTTAAGCATTTACACTTCAGACCTAATTCCACGAAATTGATTTGATAACTTGAGTACCTTTGAACCATTCAGATTAATAACATCTCAAGGATTTATCAAATATTATTATATGTTGCAATAGGATGATCCCTAAGTGAAATTCACATCGCAGTATGAATAGGATAACTACAACTTTTCCAGCTGCAATATTAAAGTGATAAAGAGTTAATGCATCAATAATTGTTCTTTTACATTATATTTTCAAGCCTGTCCGATTGTGAACCCAGAAGTGCTGTGTACTCGTACATTTTATGTTAGAATATATATTCAATTTGCACATTGTAAATTAGCATAATGACCACAACAACGACGTGGCCCATTTGTATAATTTCTGACATCTTCAGGAGCCAAAGTGTGAGTTTAAACCAGAAATGTCGACCTATAGACCCATTTGAATTATATTTGTGTAGATTTGGAAGTTTTACAGGACGCTGGATCGATGGGATTGGACAGGTAGCTCTATTTACAATAATACGAGATGTGTCCACCACTTTGCACTCACCACACTAACAGCAACACAGTGAGGACAGAGAGTGAGATGGTGGCAGCGTTCGCCGGGGATATCTTAGCGTCTTCAGTCAGCACGATGGTCAGGTTCACCAGCGATGCTATGGTGGTCCATGTTGCGTATATGGCGATCCCATTCTGAACCTGCAGCAGAGAAACAGAACACACTCAGCATGCGGAGCTGACGCTGCAGATGCTTCTGAGAGGAGAACAGCTGCTGGACCTACCAGCACTCGGTGAAGCCACAGGTCCACTTTGTGGTACTTTGCCAGCCACGCTCCGTAGTTGTTGAGACCGATGCAGGAGAAGAATATCATGAGGTAGTTAGTGAGGACGATGAGGATGAGGAAGGCAAGCGCAGCAGACATCAACCTTTGATAGGGATGGGAGATAGATCAAAGGATGTGTTAACAGTTGTTGTTGCATTTATGCATTTTAATCTTAGTGTAATCCTGTCCAATCAGCAACTATTCACATGTTTCTTGATATCCTCCTTTTTTACACATATTAAATATAGCTATAAATCTACTCATATTCCTGAATCACACATTTCCCTTTTAGGGTTTCACTGCTTATGGCACCCTTGGTTCAAACAAGAATTAAATCCCAGAATAGACGAAAATATAAAAAGCAACATTTGAATATGTAATATCAGAATGAGACACACATCCTTTTAAAGTATCTGGATGTCTGTAATATTCAGTATCCTGCCAATGTTCATGTCACTCAATGTGTGCTCTAATCATGCCTTATGAGCTTATTGATTGTAGGTGATGACCTGTATTTGACCCTATGACCTATAAGCCTCTCCTTCATTCACATACAAGCAGTCCAGGTATTTATCTTTAAGAATATACAACCAATTAAAGCCAATTGTTTGCCTGTAATTTAGGGTTTCCCAGCCTGATTGATTTCAGTAGAAGTAAATAACGAAATCTTACTTTCTGTCCCACAGAAACAACCACGCAACGTTTAAGGTCAGGTTCAAACACCAAGTCACGAAGAATCCATGAGGCAGAACGGCCGGGCTGCAGTACACCGGACCGTATGCATTCCTGAAGACAGAATCACAGGTAAGTGTTGGCAAAAACGTAAAATTAAAGCAGCCCGAAATAGGCGGGTTCCTACTTCCTAAAGATGCCGGAGATGACGTAGACCATCACTAAAGCCAGGAAGACGTAAATGATGGCCCAAATGGTGAACGTCCACCCATCCGGAGTGATCTCCGTCACAAACGCATCCGAGATGTTCTTGGTGCTCTCCAAAAAGGGATCTTTGAGCAAAAAAAAGGTACAAAATGAAGTTATGTTGACTCATTGAAAAAGTCAAAGGATTACTTCAACATTTCTACATTAAACAAACAAACCTTATCTCACAAAATAATATATATAATTAAAGCAATCAAACGTACCTATTCCTGGTCCTGCCAAAGCACTGAACACCATGGTGATGATGAAGAATACCAGTGAGAGCACTATGGCAATCACACGGATGATGCTGTGTCTGGCCATTTTTGGACAAGTTATCTAAAACAAAGATAAAGTATTATTAATAAAACACACTTTATACAGTAAAGAACAAGGTTCAGATTTAAAATGTGTTAAATAGAGAAGCTTTTCACCTACCGTTTATGTTGTTCTTTGATGGCAGAAAGTCAAAGACTGCTGTCGAGGAGGGGCTTTCCTGGCGTTTAAAGGAGCTCGTTGTGCAACTCTGAGCCTTGTATGTCCTGTCAGCACGTGTTTGAAACTCACTTCACCTCACCTGGCATTTACCTTTTATTGTCTTCTTTGTTTTCAAATGATGGACATTTTGATCTGTGGATGAATGAAAAGATAAAAGACCAGACCTTGGATTGATGACTCTGCTTCATAACTGAATTATGAAAGCTGCACTTTGATCGTGTGTAGTAGTGTTTGGTAACAGGTGCTATCAGCCAATCACAACACGCTTTGTGAGCCGGTAGGTGTGGCCAGGTGTGTTATGAACAGCCAATGAGCTAACTTTCTTCTGCTGGAGAAAAATGCATCGGAGGCATCCAGATTCTCCAGATGCCTACTACACTACTACACAGGATCGAAGTTATTAGTCATGTCCCGACTGTTTTCATTACATATGACCTCCATTTCTCAAGTTACGGGCTGGTGCTTCTCTATATGTTGTCAACAGTGGAAATGAACTTAATAAATGTGCTCAAGTGTTTGTATTTAAGGTACTTTTAATAGCAAGTTGTATTTTTATTTACTCTAATTGAATTTGAGCTGCATCACAGTTTAGGATTCTGTGTATGAAGACTGTAAAACAACCTGTTCCTCAACATTGTAATTGATTTTACACAAAGCATCATTATAATAATTATAAATAAGGTCAGTGATATAACTCTCTGTGTAGGAGGGGTTATCGTTCATATGGTTTAGTAACAGCAATTTATGGCCTTCTCAAAGCAGCAGGTGAGATCAGAGTATGCTCTTTTATTATAATGAATTATGGAGTTATGAAACGATGACTTGCTTTCAGTTTTAGAGACGTTATACAACTGTTTTACATCTGACCTCAATTCAATGTATGGCTAGTAAAGCTATATTTGCATATTTTGATTTGAAAATATGTCTAGTTTACTTTTTTAAACCACCATTTCACAAATAAAATGACTGTAATTGAAACTTTTTGCAAGGTTTGATAACATTTTCAAGGCTTTAAAAGTGCTGGTCCTGGGGGAGAATACGCAGAGTGTGCTGGAGCCATATGTTTACAGGTCTTTCAAGTGCAACAATGTTTGGATGCTGCAAGATCGGCGCAGGTGTCTGTCTGGGGGGGGGGGGTTCTTTCATCTCAGGGACACTGAAACTGTGATTATTATTATAAAAGTCCTTAGATGATGAACAGAGAGAAACTGTGCAGTGTGGAAAAGCTCAAACTATTTTTGTATTATTATCTCCCCTTATATTCCTCAGTTACATATTTGAAACAATCGTTTTCAAGAAAAGAGAAAGCTGTGATTTATAGTATTATCATTACTATTGTTATATCGTTTTTATTATCTCTCATTATTATTATTATTATTATGTTTTTTACATTATTTTACTTCTTTCCTGTTTCACCTGTGTGTGTTTTAACGTCTATGAGGCCCATCTGTGTTGTGAATATGTTGGTCAATGTGTTCAAGATCATGCACGGCTCTAAGATGATAACAGAAGAAGAATTGATTCGAAATATGATGGTTTTGTTCTGCCTGTCATTCTGCAGCTGCATGGGATCATCGGTCAAGTTCACATTCATTCATTGTGTCTATTGAAGATATATAGTATTTGTATATTTACTTTTGAAATATGCCTGTAGATTTGTTTCCATGTATGTCAACAGAATTAAATATTTAGCTAAACAACCATGCACAGTTTTGACACTTTGAACAAAAACAACAAGCATGAGTAACTTTTCCCATATTTATTCCTTCAAAATTGAAACAAACAAGAATTTTAAAAAGTCTATGATTTACACTTTTTCTCAAGTTTTGATAACACTTTTTCAACGCGTAAAAGTGTGTTGACAATAACAGTCATCATTTTAAAAGCAGCAACGTCAAACACTTTCTCTGTGAACATGAACACATGTTTGGTCAATCAAATGTTGATTTGAAATATTTCTGTATAGTTCTTCAAAAACTTTTAAAAAACTAGGAAGCATAATATAAATCAAAAAGCTTTAGTTTGGCCGTTTTTAAATTCCTGTAACTGACACTTGTCCAAGATTTGATAACCATTTTTACACTTTATAAACTAATACATATACAAAAATAGCTCCCGCAGTTTTTAAAATGTCTGCAAATCAACGCTGAAAAACACGACAATAGAAAAAACTTAACTTCAAACTTGTTAGGAACCTCCATCAGTCTCTGTAAACATGAACTCATAAGCATGAGTTCATGTACCGTGTCTTCTGTCTCACCGGGAGCCCAGCAGCACCATGGCCACCTCTCCGGCCTCTCTCTGCGGGCAGTAGCGGCGTGTGTGCGCCTGGTCCCCGCTGGCTCCACAGAGGGGGCAGGTGTATCTCCAGAGGATGGGGCAGATCACTTTCCCTTCGTCTGATTTCAGCATGTGGGACCGGTACACCGTCAAAGACTCTCCGTTCTGCTTACAGAAGCGGCAGCATCCAGGGGGGGTCCCAGTGCTGCATCTAGTGTCCGACTGGCTGCTCACTGAGCCGGACTCCGTGGAGTCTTTACGCTCCCCTCTCCGGGAGGTGTTTCGTAGGCTCCAGGAGAATGCTGCTTCCTTCTCGGTGCCCTTGATGTGAGTGAGACCCCCATCATCCCGGGTGCTGTCCCGCAGCCTCTCCAGCACTCTGCCAAGGTTCATGTAGTCATGCCACATGTCGAAGCGGCTCCGGTCCTGTCGTTGCATTGCTGTCATTTTGGGGGAAAATACGCAGTGTGCTCACTGTGCTGGAGGCGTTTTCATACAGGCCTCTAAAGTGCAACAATGTTTGGATGCTGCAAGGTGGCGCCAGGGTGTCTGCGGGGAATTGTTTGATGTCAGTTAATTTCTGATGGCTTTGATTGGTGCACCTGCTGATTGGTCAGGCAGAGTGACACTCTCTGATCTCGATTGCTAATATATTGTCCAGCCAACACACACACACACACACACACACACACACACACACACACACACACACACACACACACACACACACACACACACACACACACACACACACACACACACACACACACACACACCAGACACCCAAACACTTACCCCAAACTTAAAAGACATAGTCAATAAACAAATATATATTACTGAAACTGTGATCGTTATAAAAGTCCTTTAGATGATGAACAGAGAGAAACTGTGAGGTCGGCCCAGACCCTAGGGTTTTTTATATCCTCACTGAAGACCTACTTCTTTTCTCTGGCCTTCTAGTCAGAGCTGAGTACGACACCTGACATTTCCCCGTGTTTTGTTTTTATATTGCTGTTGTTATTATGATTAGCCTGTTGTTATTATTAGCTACTATATTGTTTTTATTATCTTTCATTATTATTATTTTGGTTTTTATATTATTTTCCTTACTTCTTTCCTGTTTTACGTGTGTGTTTTAACATCTATTAGGCCTATGTCTATGTTGTGAATATGTTGGTCAATGTTTTCAAGATCATGCAAGCCTTGCATGATGATACCGTAAGAAAAGATAATAATTAATTCGAAATATGTTTTTTTCTGCCTGTCATGCAAGTGATCATCGATCTTGATGGGCCACTTCAAAAACAGGAACATTGTTAGAAGTTAACACGTGCACCTGCCACCTAACATGCTCCTTCATACAACTGAGGGGCCGGCGCTGACGCATGCATGCAGACCATGATGCAGACCTCTTGAAGTAGTCCTGAAAATCTGTGTTTAATCCTGGTTTAATCCCTGCAGCTGTTCATGCTGTGCGTATTTTCACTCTGTGCCATGGAATTAAATCTGCACCCAACCATGCATAGTGTGTCTGTTAACAGTGTATTACACATGTTCAGCAAGTTGCACGAAGAAAGGGCTCCATTTCTAACCATTAGGTTGGTAGGTGGGACGGAGGGGGGAAATGCGGAGGGGGGGATAGTTTGACATCGCGCATGCGCAGTGTCATACCGGCGACGGCTGTACAAACGGTGGCCTAGCGAATAAAAAGTGGATTATAGAGCCCAATTTGACAGGTCAGTTGATAATAATTACATTTATTGATGACTCTTCGTATGTTTTAGCCTTATAATAAGAAGCTGTTTCATTATTTCTGTCTGCAACATTTGAATAACGTTGTGCTTGTCGCTTGAGATAATGTTACATGTCAGAGCTAGTTCAGTTAGCCACTGTTAGCTAACTATTTTTCTGCAGTAAATTCATGGAAACTCCGTTCATTCCTATGAGAGTTTCTCAGTGGCGCTTGAAGCCAAAAAAAGGAGCGGCTGGAGCAGTCGGAAAGTACCCGTATGTGGACCCATTGAGCATGCGCACTGGAGGTTTACCTAAGCCCCGTCTCCTGCTCTAGGCTCAGTCAAATAAATGGAGAGATTACAGGGTATTTTGTCTTAAATTACTTCTCAGATCACCTTTTAGTTAAGACATGTTAATAAAAAGATAATGAGAAAAAGTATTTTTGTGCCAAAATTACGTCACTTGAGATTTAGTACCACTGTTGGCCACTACGGTCATTCAAAATCTGCTTCAACGGTTGGAGTTTATTGTGTTAAAAACGGCTATGACATTAGCTATCTGACAAATTGCTCCCGTTTACCTTTGCTTCAATAATTTAATATTTATTTGGGCTTTGCTAGCTTGTGAATCGATACGGGAAAGCAGCACACCCGGTCATTAGATGATTATAGGTTTTGTTGCTTATTAACAACGCAGTGTCAATAAAGCTAACCAGCTAGCTAGCTATTATCCTCAGATGCCCCGGTTTGTTGAACTGTTTTCTGAGGATGATGCCGCGTAGTTTTACATGATTTACTGATTGTTTTTGACGATTCCTATAAATGACACATGCGGAAACTGGTGGGATGTGCCATACAGACAACTCTAATGCCTAAACATACATGATATATGCTTGCATTGTTTCAAGATTCAAAGGTTTTGTTGTCATATCCACAGAAGCTATAGTGTAGTTTTTGCAATGAAAAGCCCCATGCTCCTTCAACGATGTAGACGCAACATAAATATATATCAAATATCAAAAACAGAAGATGGATAAAATAGTGCGAAAAAACATTGCAAGTTATTTTGTTGGTGATTTAAAAGAGGATTTGGCCATCCATCAGTTCAAGATTCATATTCAGATCAGGAAGTTAAAAAAAAAATTCTCCAAATCTTACCTAAGTCTGTCTAAATAACATGTATTTCTGCATCTCTCCAGGCTACACAATGAGTCAGGGTAAGGATAATGCACGACTCAAGAGCTACAAGAACAAGTCCCTCAACACAGATGAAATGAGAAGAAGGAGGGAAGAGGAAGGCCTACAGCTTCGGAAACAGAAGAAGGATGAACAGGTGAACACAGTGGGCAGCATATGTATTATTGTGTAGGTGGAATTATTCTCCAGGTAGGTCAAATTTAAACAGACTTAATGATTGCACGGCCAGTGTTGCTCATGTCAGCGAGTACACTTGAACCCATGCTGTTCCTATCAGTGTAATATTGATGTTGCAGTATACTGAACAAATATTTTCTTTTA
This sequence comes from Notothenia rossii, assembly GCF_949606895.1. Taxonomy (NCBI): domain Eukaryota; kingdom Metazoa; phylum Chordata; class Actinopteri; order Perciformes; family Nototheniidae; genus Notothenia; species Notothenia rossii. The sequence continues at coordinate 20,784,008 of NC_136911.1, read as the reverse complement.
ATCTTTATAGCTCTTTAAGAGGAGGAATGTTGCCACAGTGGAGGATGACGGCCTCCCCGAGGAGGATGGGATGGCCGATAGCGGCTACCTTGAGTCCCAGGCTAACAACATGGATCCAAACACGGTAGGAAATAAATCCTGCTATCCATATGCATTCAGTGCCAGTGTTCTGTCAAATGATCACCCTCGTCGTGAAATGCACCCCCTGGCCTGCCGTAAAAAGCACCCCCCCAAAGAATATGCTTCTATTAATTCCACCCTCAAGCACTTTGGAGGGTATAATTGTAGGACTAGTACCAATAAATGGAGCAAGTTTCATGTATGTGACACGTTTATTGTTAGAGATAGCAAGGGGTGCATATCGTGGCAACCAGGCTGTTCATAAAAAGCACCCCCCAAAATAAAAATGTTTCTATTAATCCCACCCTCAAGCACTTGATGTAAAGATAAACAATACATTGTAAAGCACAAGTATACAGACAGGACGTCACAATTAAATAAAAACATATATTAAAGGTGGGGGTAAGTTTGAGAAACCGGCTCAAGATACACTTTGTTATATTCCATGGAATGCTCTTAACATCCCGATAGCAATGAATATCTGAAGTGCTTTGACAAAAAATCCATAAAATAATGTCATCTCTGGAAGCCGTGGAGCTGTAAAAAGCACGACCAATCATCTGAGCCGGCTAAAGTAACTGGATGGCCTACCTGCCTGTCAGCCTTCCATCTGTGCACAAACTTATCTCGTGCCCTCATTGGTCATGTGCGCGTTCGTGTGTGTTGGAGGAGGGGCTCTGGAAGGAAGTGGCAGATTATTTCCGTTCGTGTATTTTCAAATTCTAGAGCACTCGAGCTGCTTTCTCCAAAATGACCTACCCCCACCTTTTTAAATAAAAAATTAACTGAAAAATAAGTGACGAACGAATGAATGCAAAATCCAGGATTCGACAACGCAACCATCAAAAAGACAACATAGAATCGCGGACTATACGTTAAAATGCCGTGTCAAGGGGTGCATTTCACCACGGGGGACACAACACCGTCATTCCCAACACATATGGAGACAACATTGTGTTTCATCACATTTCCATTCCCGATCCGTACAGGGTGGAGTGATCTCTGAAGACATGACTCAGATGATCTTCTCCAGTAGTCCTGAGCAGCAGCTAATAGGCACTCAGCGCTTTAGGAAACTGCTTTCTAAAGGTAAAAGTTCATCTGTTCTAAAGCATTGATTTCAGGATAATGCTTTGATAATTGCTATACTCATTTTCTGAAAATTGCCTCACACAGAACCCAACCCGCCCATCGATGAAGTCATCGCCACTTCAGGTGTGGTGGAGCGCTTTGTTGAGTTCCTGAAGAGGAAAGAAAACTGTACACTTCAGGTACATTCCCACAGTCTGCAGGTGTGCACAACTTCAATCAAGCTGGGGACATTTGGATTATGTTTGTGTTGTGCAGGGGGGGGGATAACATTCAGCAATTAAAAAATAACCACAGTGATAAACATGTAATGAATGTTCTATGTTCTGATTATGTTTCAGTTTGAGGCTGCGTGGGTGCTGACTAACATCGCATCGGGGACATCCCATCAGACTCGGGTGGTGATCCAGGCAGGAGCTGTGCCCATATTCATAGAGATGCTCAGCTCGGATTTCGAAGACGTACAGGAACAGGTAGGGAGGAATCCTGAGTCACTGTGTTTGTTCTTCCAGCTGGCGGTCAGGGGGAGAAGAGAACACAACAAAGTAGAAGAGATGGAGACATTTTGATGACGCTGCAGTGTTTATTGATAAAAATATATGCATGCAGTAAATATGAGTATTCATTTTATTAGAATTAAATAGGTTTTATTTGATTTTTTTAGTCAATGTATTGAACATGTCAGAAACAAACATACAACAATAATAATAATAACATATATATTAAGGCTGTCAAACGATTAACATTTTTAATCAGATTAATCACAGCTTAAAAATTTATTAATCAGATTAATCACCATTCGAACTATGTTAAAAATATGCCATTTCTTTATGTATATTGTTGTGAGAATGGAAAGATAAATGAAAGAAGGCGGATATATCCATTTAACACACAGTATGTTTATTATAACATTGTGCTGTGTGTCAAAATGAAAGACAGCCCACACACCTATCAATCATCAAACCGTGTGGTCTTATTTCATTACGTGTTGATTGCTATCATGTTGTATCGATGTATATAGAGATCTACTACAGCAAAAATATTCTCCGTCAGGACTTCCTGCAACAACACCACCACGCCGTTATCTTGATTCTGATTGGCCAGAAGACATTATCAAAGATGTTCTATTGAGAAGACGAAAAAGTTTTCAAAACCGTTTCTAGTCTTCGGTATTTCCAGACAAGTGACTACTGAAATCAATCTTACTAACTGCTGTCTGTGTGATTTACTCCGCGAGTTGGCGGACTTTATTTTGCTTACTTTAACATCATTGTTCATGGTGGGGCTAAGGTGGGGCTAAGCCATTTCTTGGTATGGCTGTAGCCTATCCCAGCGCTGCCACTGGTGGGATGTATGGGGCGGGCCATTCTGCACATGCGTTAAATGCGTTAAATATTTTAACGCAATTAATTCAATAAATGTATTACCGCTGTTAACGCGATAATTTTGACAGCATTAATATATATGTATATATATTCCTTTTTTTTCTTTTTCTCACTCATAATAATAATTATAACAAAGTACACACAAATTCTCAAATAGTCTCTGTCATGTTCAACAGGGGCAAGAAGAAGCTTAAAACTTGTCCTTCCCCCTCTAGCATACATTTTCTTTATAAATAAAATATTAGGTCATCGTCATCAGCGACGTGTTTGTCTTTTTAATTTGTTTGTTTGTTTTTGTTTTTTACAAAACAATCGGAAAGAAATTACTTTTACAATTACAAGAAAGATTTGACAGGTCCTGTTCGTAACCATTCATGATTTGGCTCCTAAATAATACTTTCAGTTTAGATACACTTATGCATCATTAGTTATTCCACAGACGAACACCTTTTGATGAGATGCAATGAAGTTTGGCATTTGTTCGTACGGGTGGTTTTTTGAAAATGCAGTTTCCTCTCAACATGTGCATGCTTTCTCTCCGTGTGAAAAGTCCCCGGATATTATGAGGTAATTGTTGATTTGAACATCAGTTTTAGAGTTTTTAGTTTGATAAATAATGTATTTGTAGTTTTATGTATAACTCGTATGGCTCTTTTTTACAGGATGTAGATGGGATGTGTATTTGTTTTATATGTGTTCCCCCAAACTACCACACAATCATTTTCAATCTTATGTAATTTATTCTTTCTTATAAACTTATTTTGTATATGAGTTTCATTTTCCATCTTATTTACCATTGATCATGGCATGATGTCCTGGCATATACTGTTTGTTGATTCTAAGTATTTATTCTTTAAAGCACTTTTTACTGCATTTCTTGTATTAAAATAAGCAGTAAATATGTTTTTCATCACTTAAACTTCTCTCATTACATTCCTTGTCTTTAACTTACTGAAGTATAATGTATGACAACATGTATTTATTGAACGCTCCTTGTTTGATAACCCTATTGACTGACCTGATGTGTGTGTTGCAGGCAGTGTGGGCCTTGGGAAACATAGCAGGAGACAGCACAGAATGCAGAGACTTTGTCATAGACTGCAACATCCTGCCTTCCCTGGTGCAGTAAGTAGCAACACCTCCCCTCGTTATCACACTGCAAAGTACCGAGTGATTTTGACCCCGTGAGACCCTCTCCCTCTGCAGGTTATTGGCCAAACAGAACCGTCTAACGATGATGAGGAATGCAGTGTGGGCGCTCTCAAACCTGTGCAGAGGAAAAAACCCACCTCCGGACTTCGCTAAGGTAATTTGCCAAGATAAACACATCGCTATAGCAACAGCACACCTCTCACATTGCTAAAGTATATCATGTCACCCGCTGTAGGCAGTTTAAATCTGAATTGGAAAACTGGACTGAACACCAGCACCCTCCCTCCATGTCTCTCTTTCCCCCAGGTGTCCCCGTGTCTCAGTGTGCTGTCCTGGCTGCTGTTCGTCAATGACACAGACATCCTGGCTGATGCATGCTGGGCACTCTCCTACCTATCTGACGGCCCCAACGACAAAATCCAGGCTGTTATTGACTCAGGAGTCTGTCGCAGGCTGGTGGAGCTACTGCTGTGAGTATTTAAACACACACTGTACACTTACAACTCTAAAAGATAGATATTTAGTGTATGAGAAGCGCCAGGCTCTCCGTCAGTCAGTACATCATCTCCCATGTTCTTCACGGCTACAGTGGGTGTGACAGTCCAGATGTAGGTGTGTGTGAATGCTCCCACACAGTGTTTGAGTTTCACTAATGCATTACCAGCTGTGAGAAACTGCAAAGGTCAGGAGAGGACACGCTGTAGTACTTTAACGTGAAAAAGACAGCACAGAATAGGGTTCAATATTTATTGTGGGGAAAACAGGTCGTAAAGAAGATAGGATCAATTTTGAATTTCTGAATCCGATCCAAATTACAATCCTGCTTTGTTCCAGGCACTCTGACTATAAGGTGGTGTCTCCTGCACTGAGAGCTGTTGGGAACATAGTCACAGGAGATGATCTGCAGACACAGGTAATAACACATCAAGTCATTCTACTCCTGTTGAAGTTTATTCCATATTTCTAGATACAAATGTTTGAACGTGGTGTGTCATTTACGATGGTCTAGGTGATTTTGAACTGTTCGGCGCTGCAGTCCCTCCTGCACCTCCTGAGCAGCCCCAAGGAGTCCATCAAGAAGGAAGCCTGCTGGACCATCTCCAACATCACCGCAGGGAACCGAGCACAAATACAGGTATGTGTGTGTGTGTGTGTGTGTGTGTGTGTGTGTGTGTGTGTGTGTGTGTGTGTGTGTGTGTGTGTGTGTGTGTGTGTGTGTGTGTGTGTGTGTGTGTGTGTGTGTGTGTGTGTGTGTGTGTGTGTGTGTGTGTGTGTGTGTGTGTGTGTGTGTGTGTGTGTGTGTGTGTGTGTGTGTGTGTGTGTGTGTGTGTGTGTGTGACCTGGTTTAATATGAATAAAAAGCCTTTCAGAAGTATTTTTAAAAGTTGCAGTTTTAAGATTTTTCACCTTCTGACGCCTCAAAAAAGTGCGTTGCCTTGGAGAAGATCAAAGAAGTCTTCTGATTACTTCTGCGTGGCGTCTGACGGAATAACACAGGAAGTTGAGGTTAAGAAGCTGAGCATATCCTCCTCTAATAAAGTCCTCTCCCCCTCACTAGATGGTGATGGATGCCGATCTGCTGCCTCCTCTCATCACCATCCTGCAGGTCGCAGAGTTTCGCACAAGGAAGGAAGCAGCCTGGGCCATCACCAACGCCACCTCAGGGGGCTCTGCAGAGCAAATTAGGTACGGAAACACTTTTAATAACATAAGTGTAGTAGTCTTCTGAAGCTCTGAATAAAAGTGTAATTCTGTGTCTTTGTGTGCACTGCCCCCTGTAGGCACATTGTGGATCTCGGCTGTATAAAACCTCTGTGTGACCTGCTCACACTCATGGACTCCAAAATAGTTCAGGTGGCTCTCAACGGCCTGGAGAACATCCTGCGACTGGGAGAGCTGGAGGCCAAGAGGGGGGGGGGCATCAACCCCTACTGTGCCCTCATCGAAGAGGCCTACGGTAAGTCTACGTACACACTAGGGCTGTACCCGAATATTCGACTATTCGAATATTCGTTCGTTGGCCAACTATTCGGGTTTCAATTTCATTATTCGGATATTCGTTTTTTTATTTTTTTTCCAAAGAAAATATATATTTTTTCTAAATGTATGCTATTAATAAAGTCGAATTGTCATATTCTTATACTACATTTATACTTTTGAATTGCACTGTTAAAATGCGGAAATATATACAATCTCAGCCTGTGCTCCTGACATCGCGTTCACTCACAGTCACAAACGCAAACGGCACGCTTCACCTCGTTTCACCCACAAAATGCCGAAGACTTCAGCTGTGTGGGACCATTTTAAATTGGACGACGGTAAGAAGAAGGCAGTGTGCCAAATATGCGACAAGAAACTGGCCTACCACGGTGGCACAACAACTCTGAAAAGTCACCGGATGCTGTAAGTAGTAGCCTAGCTTAGCTTAGCTGTTGTCAAGTTGCCATGGTGAAGCTGCTTTATCTGCCGTTTAAACAGTAACGTTACACATGATAAAAACGTGCACTTACTTTGCTTGGAAAATAGTTGCAAGCAAGAAACCAAATTGTTTTTTTATATTAGTTTTTTTAATTTTATCCGAATAGTGAAAATAATAGGAGTAATGTGGGAACATCTGGGGCTAAGGCAATGGAATAAAGTTGAGTTGCTCAACCTAATAATAACTTGTGTCCATAGGTTCATCCCAGCCATCAACATCCTCAACAATACAGCAGACCCTACAGTTACCCTACAGAGGACACATTTATTTTTAATGTTTGCGAGTACTGAGACAATAAATAAATATAAATCGTAATAGTATGCTCTTTATACACTTCTGTTTAACAGCGTGTTGTCAGGTGTCTCGGATTCGGAGCGTGTTATGAAACCTTTTTCCCCCCAAACATTTTTTGAAAAAAAAATGTCTTAACAATTTTTTTAGAAAAAAAAAATACAAATCTCTCCGCATCGAATATTCGCTGCTGATTACTACCGAGTATCCGGGGCCCGAAAAACAGCCCTAGTACACACACTAGTACAATTATTGCAATCAATTGCATTTAGTATTATTAATAAATTACGCGTTTCCCAGAAGCCAAAGTGTCCTCACAGCACACTCAAAGAGGTTCCCTTTAGAGGGATATAAACCTGACCTTTGAGACACTGGAAACCAGAAGTGAGACAAACCTGAAGAATGAACACCTGTTTGAATAGCTTGCAGTAAATTGATCCTTCCATCTTCGCAGGCCTGGACAAGTTGGAGTTCCTGCAGGGCCACGAGAACCAGGAGATCTACCAGAAGGCCTTCGACCTGATCGAGCGCTACTTCAACACCGAGGACGAGGACCCGGCTCTGGCCCCGGCCGTGGACCTGCAGCAGCAGCAGTTCCTCTTCCAGCAGTGCGAGGCCCCCATGGAAGGCTTCCAGCTATAATGCTAAAAACCCTTTCCTCCCCATGTGCTCCACCTCCATCCTCATCTCTCTGTCTCTCTCTCTGCCCACTGCCACGATCAAGGGGTTTGGATGACCCCTCCCCTCCCCTCCTGAGATCCAATCATAACCATGATTATGTGACGTTGCAGGAGCGTGTGCGAGTACGTCTGACGTAGGTGGAGTTCTGCAGTCCTGTCAGCCAGTTTGTGAAGGTTTCCCACATTCTCACGTCACCCTGAACCCTCACCTTCCTGCTCAGCTGATTGTCCTCGTAACACCCCCCCTCTCCCGTCGTACTGTTAGGATTCCCTCAGCCCCCCCCCTAAATGAAAAGCACTCTTCCTGACCCGGTGGGAGTTCGTAGGACTGCACTGCTTGTCTGATTGAAGCATTAATGACTCACAAGACAGACAAACATGGACGTGATTATTTTTCTTTACCCCGCCTTCCTCACATGGAGAAGAACGATGTAACCTAAACACTGGACTGACCATGAGACGTTGACCACATGTGACTGTGGTCTTTGGACTGAGCTGCCCACAGTACAACCCACGGACTCAACTGACCTCTACTAAAGGCACTTAGACACCCCCATAAAGGAGGTGTTTCCCCTCGCCTCCTCTGGATAAGCCACCACAGGGAATTAGGAGCTTGACTGTCGCTGAGGGGCGGAGTTTGGCTGCTTGCGTTCCCTCTTGGAAACCATATCATGCATTCTTTTGATCCAGTCGTGGGTCTTTCCACTTCATGTGACGTCATTCGCCTGTGGATTCACGGGAATTGGAGTCTTCCCTCGCACTGAGACATTTAGACAGACTTGGACAAAACAGACTATTTAACCCCGGGATCTGTCCAGCAGCAGAGCAGCGGGATATTTTATTTTTTATTCTCTTACCATAATTGCATTTCCTTTGCAGCACTTTAGTTCTGGACTGACGCCTGCTCTCCGTCGTTTTATTGCGTTAACTAGTTCATTGGTTGATGACGCGGCTCTTCCCTCCTCAGGCGTAAAGGAGTCCGGATGCTCGGTCCCCTTCTGGTTTCACAAGGATTACAATGTACTTTTCTGACTGTTCCCACAGGAAGGACTCGTGGTGGAGTGAAAACTCCTAGCACACTAATTACAATCAGTAGATCATGCTGCCTCGGCAAAGCTAGAAGAACTGTATTGTAAAGTAAGTCTTGGAAAATGGGCTGTTTAGCTGCGCAGTCTAAATGTCTTTCCGACACATGTTCAGGTAGTATTTTCCAATTTGATCATGCCAAATCATCAATGCCAGCTATTGGGTCTCAAATTAGTCTTTTAAAGAAAAAGCTGTTATTTGTTTAAGTTGGGTTTAGCATCTGTCTTGTTGCTGATGGTGCCATAATCCTCATTCTACAGGAACTCTTCCAGATGATTTGATGACAGCTCCAGATGAAACACACACTGGAGATCACCTTAGTTAGCAAAGCTGAATGTTTGTTTACCAAGTCCTCCTAACATCGCTTACTTTTATCAAATCTCTGCAGGAGATGACCAGCTCTACATGTTAATTACTGTTTGTTGTATTGAGTTTGTGCAACTGTCCCCTGTTATGCCATTTGCATAAAAGCTGTTTCATGAACCTCAGTGTTAGTGGATCCGTTTTATTGGAGTCTGTGTGCAGGGTGAGTCTTTCCATCGGGGATAGCTTGGTCCAAAACAAGGTGAAAAATAACTTGGTTTAGAGTTGAAGTCTACATATAATAAATAATACATTATAATTATATAGTGCAGGGTTCCTACGGTCATTGAAAACCTGGAAAAGTCATGGAAATTAAAAATGCTAAGGCCCTGGAAAAGTTTGGGAAATGTAACCAAAGTTGCATCAAATATAATTTATATTTTATTGAATCGCCAAAATAGTAATACTATAAAGATAATAAATACTGTATAGTAATGAAACGTGAAATGGCATTTAACTGTCGAGGTATTTTCCTTACAATCACGCCCTCTAGTCTCCAGTGGCTTTAGTCTGTAGGAGCTAGTAAGCCTACTATTTGATTTGTTTTAGATAGGCACAACATGTTTCATACAGTATGCAGACCTTATTTTCCAGCTTACCATGTTAAAATAAAAATGTTTCAGTGGTACCGCTGAGTGATTATTTTGGTCATGGAAAATGAGGTAAAAGTCATTGGTGAAAAAGTGTATGAAGCCTGATAGTGCTTTTCTACAACTCAACTATACAGAATGAGGGAGGGTAAACAAACGGACAGGCAAAACAAAATAGATTAAAAAAAACAAACAAAAAAGGCAGTCAAGGGGAAGTTCATTGAGAGGGGGGGCTTATGGGTAGACGGAGATGAAGAGATGGGTTTTGAGGCGGGACTGAAAGACTGGGACTCAGAGGCCGTTTCTCAATGTCGAGTATACCTGCTGCAGAGCCACTGTTTCAAGTATACTACGTCATCGAGTGGCGCTGAATAATGGGCATTTAACATGCATTTAAATGGTCTTCCGGCGCCACTCGATGACGTAGTACACTTCAGGGGTTCCCAAAGTGGGGGTCGCGAAATGATTACAAAATAAAAATGGAAAATTAAATTAAAAAAAAATTTAAAAAAAATTGATTAATTCTTTTTATATATTTTTTAAAAATGTATTATTAATAATAACGTTTGCATAGACATTTTCAGGGGCGGACTAGCCATCTGTATCATTTCCCCATAACGAGGCTCCCCCTTTGACAATCCACTAGCGCAGTGTTTCTCAAACTTTTTCATACCAAGGACCACTTAACCAATAAAAAACACTCATGGACCCCTAACTCCACAAATATCCAAAAACAATAGGCCTGGGGTGGGGTGGGGTAGTAGTGAGACAATAATGACACTCCCGCGAGAGTGCGGAAAACTGAAATTAATTCACTAGCCGCCCCCCCCCCCCTGAAAAGTTTGGGAACCCCTGGTATACTTGAAATAGTGGCTCTGCAGCAGCTTTACTCGACATTGAGAAACGGCCACGAAGATCTTGGGGGATGGAATTCCAGAGCCTAGGAGCTGCCACTGAGAAGGCTCTGTCCCCAAAGCTGCTGAGTGTGGATGTGGGAATGGAGTCCGGCTGCGGTGGATCTGAGGGACCGTGGGGGGTTGATAGGGGGCGAGAAGGTTTGTGAGATATGGGGGGGGGGGGCAGATGGTGGAGTGCTTTGCAGGTGAGGACCAGAATGTTGTATTAGATGCGATGGGAGACAGGAAGCTAGTGAAGGTCTTTGAGGCCTGGGGTGATGATGCCATAACATGAAAGTGATATGCAATGAAACAGGAATCCTCAAGAAGAAATACTTTATTTCATATTTTTTTAGTGCTCACTTTATACAAACACAGAGGCTGCATCAAGTCATGAACAACCCACAGGATCCAGAACAGAACGGGCCCTCGTTCAGATGCCTGATCTACTTCTTGACGTTCTCTTACAGAAAAACAGAACACCATTTTAAACCTGAACTGTCATCACAAGTCGGACCGTGGCCTTCGAGGTTAATTTCAAAACTAAGGCAGTTATTTTGGAGAGATTTCGAGGTATATAGTGAAAGCTTACTAGAAGCATTGCTAGATAAAACGTTATTGGTGCGTCTCACACGGATTTCTTGTCTGAAAAATCATTTTTTTTGCCAGACATGTATCACAACGCCACAGTATTTGTTATTCGTTTAAAAAAAATGAAGATAAACTTCACAAAGGCTTAAAAAAAGGTTAAGAATCACAAACTGCTGTGATTTCTGTTGGCTGCTAGGTAGGATGGGAGTGGAGAGCTCTGAAGTTGTGATAAATACAGGGGGGGCACTATGGGCCCACTATGAGGGTTTGAAGGGACGTGATCTTTTAGTGAGCTTTCTCAGACAGGGCGAGAGCCGCTTCCTTCTCTTTCTGTATTTCCTCCCTCCATCTTGCTTTCTTCTCCATGTTCTGGACTGTCAGAGACTCGTTCCTGCCTGCAGCCTGAGAAAAATGAGGAATAGGATTTTTAAAAATGTCTAATTTTCACGTCTTGTCGTCACAGGTGTGAAAACACAACGAGATTATCCTCCTTTTAAAAACAGGAGAAAACCAAAGCATGAAACACAAAGCGGTCGCCCATTATCACTCACCCGTTTGCCCAGGATCACCGTGATCAAACACGCCCCAATCGTGACCGCCATCATCACGTAGCAGGCTTTCACTCTGGCTTTGTTCCTGGCAGCATCCAGCATCTCAAACCTGAGGCACGGGCAGGTGGACAAACAACAAGTATCAAACACAACACATCCACGCGCAGGTTTGTTTACATATCCTGCATGTTCCTTCACAACACCGTCAACAATAACCTGCTAATCATGCTTTTCAGCAGCGTCCATATGACACCAAGTCTCTGTTTATTGTGAGGGTGGGAGGTCTGCAGTTTGTGTACGTGACAATCAGGACTTCTGTCGCAGCAGCAGATCTGATGTTATCTGATTATCATGACTTAAGAATCACAGTCATTACCTCCAAAACAGACGCCTTGTTTAAAGGGCGTTCATCTCGGGAACATCAGCTACCCTCTGCAGCGAGCTCTGTTCTTTTGATGTACGTTAACTGAATTACAGAGAGCCAATCAGTGCGCTGGGAGGTCTGGTGTAAACAGGAAGAAGCTACTCACGACACAATCTCTGGTATCTGGTCTTCTGTCTTAAAGCGTCCCGACCAGAGAAGAAACTTCTTGTCCATATTCGACGGTTTGTAGCCTGGGACTCTGAACGAGGCACGAGTAACTGGAAGGAAAACGCACGTTAGAAAATGAAAAACAAGCAGGCAGAATCACCATTTTACAGTTCACTTTCACAAGCCCTAGTGATTCGCTCCATCACCCCGGATTGTAACCCCACTTCCTGTGTTCCTCCTTCCTCTGGGACAAAGGAAATAGTTTCACACACTTCGTACGGCAACAAGTGTCCTGTGATGTACACACTCCTCTGGGGTGTGTTACTGAAGCAACAATCACTGGGGGGAATTTGAACTCTCTTTCCGCAAACATATTTACATGTTATTTGTATTATAGTGGGTGGTAACAGAATAGTACATCTATTTGCTTATGATCCTAAATTGTACCTGGTGCTGGGACTGCTGGGGCTGCTGGTGCTGGGACTGCTGGGGCTGCAGGAGGCTCTGCTTTGACCACCTCTGGTTTGCTGCACATCCCTCTGTGGCTCCATGTTTCAGTGACCTGTCTGCACCTCTGACCTGTTCACATATACAGAAACATTAGGAAAACTTCAACGAATCTGGGAGGAATTATAACAAGGCTTAAACCATGTAATATTGGTTAAACTAAGTTTTTTTGTGATATAATTTAGTATGTCAAATGTCAGACAACAGGTAAAGAAAAAACATCACCGAGAGGCTTGAACTACTAAATATGTGTATTTTCTTTGGTAAAATGCTTAAACAATAGCTGATGGCTCGGTTTAATCACACCAAAAACAACACATGCAAACAACACATTCTACAAAAATAACAAATGAGTTCTCGCGAGATATCCAATAAGAAATGAAAGCAGAACTGCCGGTGTGTTGCGCACTTTCTTAATAAGACAGGGGTGTGTCAGGAGGACAAATGAATCATAGGAGTATCGTATAATTATATTAAAACAACACAGTTTACCAAGTCAAAGTAATTTAGTGAGGCGTGTTCATAGCAACTATCAATATACACACCTCCTCAGCCACCATTTACTGGAATTAGTGGGAGAAGAGACACACTTTACCAGGTAAACACATACAAAACAACACGTAAATGAAGGTTAAAGATACGAACCAATGAGGTTGCCGAGAGAAAGGCGAGTTCTGACGAAATTCATGTTGTGTTTTGTTCGTAAAACAAGTAAATTAGGAGCAGTGTATCTCTCAAGACATTAGAGAGCAGTCCTCCGTCAGCTGCTGAAAGTCACTACCCGCTAGTACCATCAGAAGGACCAATCACATAAGATGAGCTGCCTGTGCTGTTTGCCTGATCTAAAAAAACATGCCCCCCAATGGAATACTGATTAACTTTATTGGGTTGAATTATATCTTAAAGGTAGGGTAGGTAAGAATGGAGAAACCAGCTCGAGTGCGCTAGACTTTGAAAGTACACAACCGAAAACAATCTGCCCCTTCCTTCAGACTTCCTGACAGAGCCCCTCCTCCAACACACACGAACGCGCAGATTACCAGAATCATCTGGTAATACCGAGAATCATCTGATCTGGCAGATGATTGGACTAGCTTTTTACAGCGCTACGACTTCCACAGATGAAATGTTTGTATATATTTATTGTCAAAGCGTTTAATGTATTCATTGCTATCGGGATGTTAAGAACATTCCATGGAATATAACAAAAAGTGTTTTTGAATTGAATTACCTACCCCACCTTTAATAGGGTTTTTGTATAATTATGTGAAGGCATCATAAAATATGAGTGAGTTTAGGTCAAAGTAGGGGGAATCGACGGGGGAAATGTGGTCACAAGTTATATAACTGTTTCAGACAGACAGGCAGGCAGAAAGACAGACTTATATATTTATATATATATATATATATATATATATATATATATATATATATATATATATATAATATATATATATAGCTATATATATATATATATATATATATATATATAGCAATATATATATATAGCAATATATACCATATATATATATATATATATAGCTATATATATATATAAATATATATATATATATATACTTTATTCATCCAATGTTTAGTTATCCAACATTTCTTTAAAAAAAAACTACAAAAAAACATTAAAAGCTAGTAGAAAATACACATTTCCCTTGCTTAAAATTGCTTTTAAATATACAAAACAATGTTTCCATTACAATTGAAGTATTCTTGTTATTGTGTATTATTGTGTTGATAACTATATATTACATATTTAAATCATATTTATCTAATTTGATTAAATGTTTTTTTTTTTCAGGCACTGCCTTGAACAGCATTCACGCGCTGTGTGTGTTCAGGACCCTGCAGTCCAACATGGCTGCGCCCGCTAGAACTTTAAACTGTGAGGACTTCTCTATGTTTCAGGTAAATAAACACAGCATTAATACTTACGAGTTAACTTAACAAGACACGGTAACGATGTAAATCATACCCGCGTTTGATTATAATTCTGCGTAGTGTTCAGACAGAGCACGAGTGAATACTGTTTGCTCTGGGAAGAGTTCAAGGAGCCACAGTAGATCACTGAAAACAAACAGCATGTGGTTTAAAATCTCTGTCACGGGTTTAGATAACTTACCCAACCCAAATGTCCTCAAACGTGTTAACATCCATCTAAACTGGCCTACGTGTTGGGCTCTTAAGCTGCAACATGTTTGGGTGAAGGCTGAGCACAGGTTTGAAACACTGTTGTTTTGTGCAGGAGTTATGCACATATTAGATATTGTGTAATCTCTCTGTAGGGTTCACCGAGATCCATATCTTTCAATGTTTCTGTGTGAATCGGTTTGAGGTGTGTGATAACATTTGTTATATTAACCTGAACATGTTTGGGTTTTTGACCGATACGTTTAATGACATCAATTTGGATTTTGTGCACCTTGGATGGACATTTTCACTTGTTTATATACATAATCATTAGATGCAATTCAATTCAATTCAAAACCTTTATTATTCACCCATTGAGATCATTGACCTCTTTTTTCAATGGTGACCATGCAGCTTTTAATAGAACTATTAACCAATTGCGAAACAATCATCAGTTCCTATTCTGATATTTAATCTGAAGTACACTGCACAAAAATATGCTTGGATGACTATTAGCCATATTTTGTATTTAGTTTAGTTAGTTTGTAGGAATCAGACTATGCTCTGATAACTAAAAAGACAGCAAACCATTTTTGTGACCTTTAAATCCTTGCCTTGAAGGTCATTTGTTGACTCTGTCTCCTCCCCCGCTGTGTGTTTCTCAAAACACTCTGCCCCTCCATGTGAGGTCGGCCCAGACCCTAGGGGTTTTTCAATCCTCACTGAAGACTCACTTCTTCTCCCTGGCCTTCTTGTCAGAGCGGAACACGACACCTGACATTTCCCTGTGTTTTGTTTTTATATTTGCTGTTATTGTCTTTTGTTTGCTATTGTAGTAAAGTGTTTTTATTGCATTGGCTCGACCAAAAATCGTTTTTAAATGTGCTCTATAAATAAAACATGATTTGATTTCTCAGGAGGTGCTGAGGTTGATGCGAAACATAGACGACCGCATCGTGCACTCCCTGAACACCACCGTGCCCACAGTGTCCTTCTCAGGCAAAGTGACGCTTCAGAAACATGCAAACAGCTCTATGAAACTGTGAGTGGTAGCCATGACTAAAACCAAACCTCGTAGCTTTTTCCCATCACGCTGAAGATCAACTATTTATATCATGTGTTCCACAGATGATGGAGGCCCATCTGACCCGAGACAAAGCTATCAAGTCCTGTATCGCTCAAACATCTGAGGTGATGGGACAACTGCGAGAAGAGAGAGCGAAGGACAGCGACAACCTGGTGCTCCTCAGACAGCTCAGGAAGGAGCAGACCAAAGTGAGTCCTGTTCCTGACGTTAGAGGGCTCCAAACACCAGCAGCTGAGAGACAAGAGACATCTGCAGCTGGAGGACCCTCCCTCAGTGGCTCTTCACCCAAATAACTAATATTTTCTCAATATATTTGTATATTTAATTTACTATAATCTACAGAAACATATCCTAGGTCAGTGGTTCTCAAACTTTTTTCAGTAATGTACCCCCTTTGAAAAAAAAAAATCAGGCAAGTACCCCCCTGATCAGCGCAACAACAATTTGTTAGACAGAAATGCCGATATAAAGAGGTACAGTACATCGGTGTCTGATTTATTAAAACAACAACAGTAACTGAGAAACACTGAAATGCTTCATTTCAAATGTTTACAATCCATCACTAAATTCATGGCAAACCATTTTTAACATCATGCAATAACACTGAGACGACATTAGTTGCATTGAACTGATCTTTTTAATAAGTTGTATGTAGTGAGAAACATGGGCTTGAGCTTCACTGAGGACCTTTGTCATTCTGACAGGGAGGCCACTGCAGTTATTACACCTCGCGTTTTGAAATATGTGTAACTCTGTTAATATAAAACCAACACTGCTCAAACTTCCTTACTTTTCCTAAAATAGGTAGATTTATCTATTTATTTAGGGGCGTGGGGAATGAAGAGAAAGAAAGATATGAGCATTTTATGAGCATGGGATTTTGACCCCTCATATAAACATATGCATAATGCTGAGCTATACTTTGCAGCCACACGCCGTTGCCAAGCAACGCTTATTGTTTAGGTCCTTTTGATAAGCAGGCAGTCTTCTAATTAACTAGAACTAGCTAGATCTGATAGATTTGGAGATAAACGCGAGTGAAGTGTAACCGGACGCGAGAGAGAGATCAGAGATCAGAGATCAGATCAGCTGCTGCTGACGGAGAACACGCAGCTCTGCATGATCACAGCTCCGCAGCTGTGACGGACCGTTGAGTGGAACAAAATACACTAGAGTTAGACCTAACACTCTTAGCTAGTTTATCTACTCTGGAACTAGCTAAACTAGTTATAAATATATGTATTCTTTACTGTCGGGTCACTTATTACAGGTTCAGCG
>NC_136911.1:20696299-20766989 GCF_949606895.1 Notothenia rossii | reverse complement strand
TTTTAAAGTAAAATGCTTCAATCTGGTGCACTTTGAGCAGAATTAGATCTAAATCAAAGTGTACAATCTAGGCGTACAACTCTAAACACCCATTTGAAAAAGATCGGTTTACATTTTAATAATCAAATAAGTATGTGAACATAACCAATAACCTACCATAGCCAATAACAAATAAATGTAACTTATTTTATTTTTGTTGTTCATTCATATCCTATTTGACCTATAACATTCTTCATTTATTTATTCACATTTTTTTATCTCCCAGTTTTAAATGATATTTTTGGTTTACTGTCCTATTGTATACATTGAAAACACCAAATCCCCCCACCCTACACACAAATACACAAATACACAAATACAAACCACACTTGCTTTAGTTAGAATTAAACAAACATCTTTTAATTAACAAGTAGCTTCCACAGAAGGAGTTATAGAACGCTTAAGAACACACGTATTGTAATAATAAATAAATAAAAGAAAAACAAATAAATAAAAACAATTTATACAAAAAAATAACAATTACATTTCTGTTTATGAACACACATATTGTAATAATAAATAAATACCTTACTGACTTGTTTGACTTAAACACTCTTTTGCTGCAAAGTCATCAATAACATCCTCTTATGACAGCTGACGCTAAACATCATGGTTAATGCTGATGACGAAAAGTCCCCTGAGGCGTTCTTGGACCATTGTAGACCTCAGGTAGGTTTGAATTAACTTCAGCTTTGAGAAGCTTCTTTCTGCTGAAGCCACTGTCACTGGCGTAGTGACTGCGGTCCTGAGAGCCACCCACATATTAGGATAAACCTCCCTCAGGTTCTTCCTTTCCAAGAACACCAACAGTTCCAGGGTGGTCATTGTGGGTGAGGGGAGATTTGGAAAGTTCATCAGCTCCAGTGCCAACTCTTTTCCATCTATGTCTGACTGTCCGCCACAGCTCAGGGTGTTGCTCAGTGTTTGACACTGCTTGGTCAGCTCGTTTCTGGGCAGTTCGGGGAAGTTGACAAGCACCCCAAACTTTGCCTGAACTTCTTCCAGGTGTTCAAAACGCTCACTGAGGGAACAGATGCAAACATCAACCACCCTGTTGAAAAATTTCTCTTCCATCTTTTTTAGGGCATTGGCCATTGGCTCATCAGGTGCTTCATAAGAGAACTGTCTTGGTTGACTTCAGCCTCTTCTCCTTGAGGACAGCATCCACATCCATGTCCTCACACATGTCTTTAGCACTGATCTGAGCGGAGGCAAATTCAGTGGCTCTGTATTCTTCCAGGGTGGCCTACGTCTTTCTCAGGAGGTCAACTGCGATGTCAAGTTGCATTGACACAGACTGCATGACCTTACTGACCTGTTTAACTGACTTTACTGAGGATGTCGTACCACACCACAGTGCAAATGGAGAAGCGGTAGGACCCCACTTCCTCAGCCAAAGACTGTGCCTCTATTTTGATCATCATGTCGGTGGCCTTGTCCCTCACCTCCAAAAGTGCATCTCGAACATATACAGCCTGATATCGCACAGCTTCCACACTGTTGACCCGGCTCTCCCACCTGGTTTAAGACCATGATTTCAAGGTAGTGGTGACATGGCTCTTCAAAATGTCCCAGCGCTTTGTGGATGCTGAAAACAATGTAAAAAGCTTTTGGAGGTAGCCAAAGTATCCAGTGGCATCTAGGGAGCTTTCCGCTGCATCAGCTAACACCAGATTGAGAGTGTGTGCGCCAAATGGCTCTAATAGTGCCCTCGGGTTTAATTCAAGTCACCTGGCCTGAACTCCTTTGTTTTTCACTCGCATATTGGCATCATTGTCATAAGACTGTCCCCTACAGTCCTCAAAGGGGAGATTCAGTTCTTGGAGCCTGTCCAGGATGAGGGATGAAAAACTCTCGCCAGTTGATTCCTCAGCGAGAAGGAACCCCATGAAGTGATCCGTAACTTGTGGCATCCCCTCAATTCAGGCCCGGTACGGGGGTGCATTGCACCCTCAGTTGAGTCGTTATGCACCCTTATTTGAAAAATGAAAAGTGAAATAAATGAAAAGTGAAAAATATTACATATATAATAATAATAACAAGAAGAATATAGTTGAAATAAATAAAAAAGTGCGCGTGACCTGTGCCGCTGCGCGTTCGTCATCTGCAAGGTGCTTACACAGCAGTCAGTGATGGACATCTGAAAATGGTTAAAACAACCAGCCCTTATCGCCAGCAGTAACACTGCATCTACTGCAGGTAATAACAGTTCAGATCATGGGGACATTACGTTACCCGCGGCCACTGTCGTGGACACTAACGCCCGACTCGCGGCTCTGCCCGCCTCGCCCATGGAGGCGGAGCAGCCGTCTTCGTTGCCCCAAACACCGCCACCCCTCAGCGGCCCGCAAGTGCCAGAGGACCTCGGCAAAACAGAGCCTGCAGGTATATTAAAAAAAGTATCCAACTCGCCTGTAGAGTGGGGTAAGGCGCTCATTTTGCAGCTCATGGTTTCAAAACACAGATTGGCTGGAATATTCATGTAAAAAAGATGCCATCTTCGGCTATGCATGTAGACATTTCGGTTCAAGTAAGTTAGATGCCTTCAGTGCACCACAACTGGCTACAACAACTGGCGCCATGCTCTTATAGGCTACGTTATAAGGGACTGGGAAGGCATGAATCAAGCAAAGAGCACATAGATCCATAGATCTCTTAATGTTGCTCTCAAAGTGCACCAGATTGATGCTTTTAACTTCAATATTTTAAAAAAACATGCGCCGGACTCCCCTAGAGGAGGTGAGGACCCTCCTAGAGGAGGTGAGGACCCCCCTAGAGTAGGTGAGGCCCCCCCTAGAGGAGGTGAGGACCCCCCTAGAGGAGGTGAGGCCCCCCCTAGAGGGTGTTAGGTCCACTTATAAAAATAGCACTTTACCACTGCACCCTCTTTAATCTCAGATGCACCCTGAGTCATGTTGCTCTGGAACCGGGCCTGCCTCCATTGTAACAATCCTTAAAACAAGTGATAACTGCTCTGTGTGGCTAATGTCAGGTGTGCAGTCCCGAATGATGGAATAATATTTAGCCTTCTTAATTTCTTCAATCATGTGGGCACTGATTCTCTCACCGATACATTCAATGAGTACGTTTTTCCGAGATATGTGGTATGGCATGCACCCCTTTTGACTTTAGCAACGTGTTCTTTCATTACAGGGTTTTCAAACATTGCCATCAGCTCCACTTCTTTAAGGAAGTTGCCATCGTTTGGTTTGTTGAGTGTGTCACATGTTCGCCTGAGGCCCATGTTTCTCTCAGCTATAATAATAAATATAATCAATAACAAACAACAGTTTGTTCTTTCATTATTATTATTATTATTATTATTTGTATTTAATTTTTCTTTCTCTCCTGTTTTAAGATGCGTAAAAACTAAAGGGATTGAGTTACCTTTTTATCATTTATAACGATTTATTCCAGCCAAGATTACAACAATTTTAGAAATCAGACTTCACTGAAGAAAATCAAATATTTTGAGATTTGTAATGCTTACTTTATTATTTATTTACAAATTCAAAATCATTTATTAATCATTTCAGGATAAAGAAGAAGAGCATTTTAATATCAGACTGCTGCCTTTAAGTGTTACACTGTTGAAAAAGGTCATGTCAACGTTAAGGAAAAGTGCCGAGGGGGTCGTCTTTGGTTTTTCCCACTTCAACGCGGTGCAGCTCAACCTTTCCTCCATAACAAGGAAGATGTTGGATAACATCCAGATGAATGTAGTTCTCCTCTCCAGCAAAGACCTGCAGGAAAGACAGGGAAATGTCACATATGAAAATATAAATCTGATAAATGTGAAGCTTCTGTCAAACTGGAGTAAACTGTCCTGCGATGAATTGGACCTGCATTAGATTTAAAGAGCCCTATTCTGCTTTTTGGGTTTTGTCTCTTTCCTGTATGTTCGCAGAGGTGCCCAGTACGTCGACCGCGGGGGCAATGCTGGTAGATCGTGAGTCATTCATAAAAATAAAAAATCCAGCTCCGTTAAAATAGACAAAACAGGTTTTGATCCCTCCTCCCTTGGCCTCCCTGCCACTTAATTCAGGAGTTTACTTGATTGACAGAAAAAGCGACCTATCCCTTTCCAGTCTGTTAACCCAGAATGCAAAGCGATACAAAATCAGTCAAGTGCCGGGAGAGACAAACAATAAAATGAGTGCGGGAACGAGCAAAAAGCTAAAGACATACCACTTCCACACAGAATGGGAGGGAGAATCTTTTTTTGTGATGTCACATTCAAAGGTTATTTGCCTTATTTGTAAAGCAAGCGTCGCTCTGCCAAAGAAAGGTAACGTGGAGAAGCATTATCGGAGTGTTCACAAGGCATATGACAGCGACTTCCCTCCGAGTAGCGAGTTGAGAAAGAGAAAGGTCATGTATTATAGAGAGGCGAAGTCCCGCCCATCTACTTCCGACCCATGGGACCCCGGAAGCGGAAAATTATACATTGACGTCAATGGAGAGAGAAAAGTCATCTTTCGATCCCGTTTGAATTGTGCCACGAATGACACATATGATGTTTGTCAAATTAAAAGAACATTTTGCAAGTCAAAAAAATAAAAATGTGTCGTAAAACTGTGAAGTTACAATTTTTTTTGTGTGAAACCGCTCAGTGAACAACAGGTCTCTGGTCTCGCACAATACGCGTCACCATCACAAAGATGGCTGTCACGTTAGTAAATTTCACCTGTTTCTTTCAGAATGAGTCGAAAAAGTATAAAAAGAGGTGAAAATCACTACAAGTCTGGGCATGTTGAGAGCTGTACATACACGAAAGGGAGCGGTTCTGTAAGAGCCAGCATGCGGGACCGGCTTTACAAGGTTTCAGTGAGTAATATGAGTGCAATGTCTAAGGTTAATGTCAGCTAGCTAACAAGGTACACTAACGTGTTTTGTTTTAGCAACTAGTTTTCTCCTTAAGAACTTTGTGGTGTCTGTGTATGCTGTGGATAACATTAGTGTTCACAAGAACAAGATACACTCCCGTGTTTTGTTTTAGTTGCTCTTCAGATTGAAGCGGCCAGTTCTATATCGACTATATGTGTGATCTCCTTTTTACATCTCGTTGTGTCATTTGAGTTTATTTGCTGTGTGTAGATTCAAGGATTTTGGTTATCTTGTCCAGGGATGCAAACTTGTCACCTTTCGGCGAAATTCTCCGTTTTGAATCCAAAATAGGTCGTTTTTATGATTCCTGTAGATCTGCAATAAAAATATTTTTGGGGTATGGGAGGGGGTCTGGGACCCGGATTAATGTGCGGCCGCGAGCTTTTTTTTATATATTATAATGAAGCGCGAGCTGTGTGCTCGAGTCTTCCTGCCTGTCGGCTCTGCTCATGATGTATAATAAGCCTCTGCTGCTCGGCGATGATGGTCTAGCTTCAGCAGCTACATTACCTACGGTGCGTTCGTTAATATTAACTGTGCGTCCGGAGTCGCTGTGGCACAGACTGGACCGCTGGTGAACAGCTGTTAGAACGGGCCGTTCAGGTGTTCAGAGTAGAGCTCCCTGTCGGAGCGGCAGAGCGTGATATGCACTGAAAAGTTTTTTTTCCCCGTCGCAATATTATCGTTGAGCTAGCTAACTAGCATACATTGTCACTATCTGCTAACGTTAGCTTTAGCCTTCGTTTTCTAATCGTTTTTTTCATAGGCTATAAACAGAGGTGGTATAAGTATATATCTTGAAATTGATTAAAAGTAGAAGTACTCAGTTCTTGTACTTGAGTAAAAGTAGAAGTACCAGAGTGTAGGAATACTCTGTTACAGTAAAAGTCCTGCATTCCAAATGTTCCTCAAGTAAAAGTAGAAAATTATTATTATCAAAATATAGTGAAAGTAGCGACAGTAAAAGTAGTCATTTTGCAGATTGGTCCATTTCAGAATAATATGATATGTTTTATAATGACTGATCATTAAAGTGTTATCAAAGCTGGTAAAGGTGCAGCTAGTTTGAATGACTTTGTATACTGCAGGCAGGGTAGCTTTTGGATTTACTCCAGGTGGAACTAAAGTCTGATTTAACACTTGATTATATTTCACATCATTCATCCACATCTGTAAAGTAACTAAAGGTATTACATACATGTAGTGGAGTAAAAGTACACCATTTACCTCTGAACTGTAGTGGAGTAGAAGTACAAAGTAGCAAAACATTGAAATACTTAAGTAAAGTACAAGTATCTCAAAATTGTGCCCAAGTATAGTACTTGTTGAGTTTATGAACTTGGTTACTTTACACCAGTGGCTATAAAGATAGAAAGACTAAGCCTTGCACAGAGGCATGAAAATACATTTTCAAAATGCTCAACAGTGCTGCCAAAATTATAAACTGACTGCTACACAATTAAAATAAATGCTTTTTATATATTTCTATTAGATGTGACTCTATGGCGTTTCTGTTATTATTAACACTGCTGCTTTAGTTGTTCTGACTGCTAAAATCCTGTTATTCCTCATTTTAAAGCCGATATTCTGTGGGGTCAGGGGGCTCGGATCCTTGTCACCTTTTTCATACCTCATGAGTTTGCATCCCTGTTGTCAATTTGTTTGGTTATCTAGGCACAGCTGTGTGTGACTCCCTCTGGTACACTGGTATGTGTTTTCCTAATGTAGAGAGCATTGATTAATTAATAAACTACACACTGACTCTAGATCCTGACCAAATCTTTATTTTTTGATCAAATGTTTTTCCAAAAAATGTATTGTATATTATATAACAGCTGCACATCAGAGACCGGAGTCTCTGCTGCTGTGGACCACGATGGAGGCGATCATCCTCCCCATCCCCAAAGACCCTGCATGGCATGGAAATCTCCTCCTCCTGGAACAATTCTACACCCAGCATATGCTCCCTGTGTTGGCCAGTAGAGAGGAGGACATTTAAATAAACACTCTTAACACCCTCGGACTCTGCGTTGTGTTTCGTATGTGTGATGGGGTGTTATGCAGAGGGGAGGAAAACAGGACACAGCAGATTGGGATTGTGGTGGAGATGCTGAGCAGTTATTTAATTGTTGCGTGTAATTATTATTATACTGCGTGCTTCTTAGTTATTCCATCTTTTGCTGTAACATGGATCTGTATGTAACTCTATATTTACTTGTTATCTACCACACTTCCTTCTACATCATACACCATCATTATACATGATAGTGTATATAGGATATATATTTATTTGTGTACATATCTGTAAATTGTATAATTTTATTTTTCGTATTTGGGATTTCTCTTTTGTCCACTCAAATACACTTGGCCCTTTCTCTTTTCCATGTGGAAAATGGCAGCTGCATATTCTGCTTTTCTCATCTGCTCCCTGTCTGCTCGTCTACGATGAGAAAATTATATAATTAATTACTAATAATCATTTAAACCTGTTATTACCAATATTTCACAAATTCTTCATGTAAACTTAAGAGTACAGCTGTATGTTGAGTATGTCAACTTTGCTTGGTTCATCTTAATGGGGGGCAGCTACATGGATGTCAGTGCAGTCCACAATAATTTTGCAGCTGAAGGCAGAATGAATTTATTATTGACTCAGAATGAAGCACAGCTTCATGTCATACAGTACATTGACTTTATTTGTAATTGTGTACAAAACATATGAGCATTGATTAGCAAGCAGGACCTGCAGGAACAGAGAATGGTGATGGATGGAGCTGGGAAGAGAGAAGAATAAAGAAAACAGATCAACTTTATTATCGGATATTAAAAATTCAATTTCAAAACAAGTTGCCGCTCCTACAGTTTTCTAGTATGTAAAGATGATTTCACATGACCAATGCAAAATATCACACTCAATACATGTGTGTCTCTGAGGGGTATTTTGTGCCTATGATGTATATAAATAATATACCATAACCAAATACTATTACGTACAGTGGAAATCAGGTTGCCAGAGCAGGTCAGACCAGTGTGCATGTTCCTCAGGGTCTCAGCAGTTACAGGTGAGGTAAAGAAAATAAAAGAGAAAAAGGTCAGTAACAACACTTTAAAGTAACAACACTGAATAATTATCTCTTTTAATAATTTTCTCTCAGTAATCACTCAACTACTGTCTTTCCAACAAACAGATTGACTCACTCTCACTATCATCACAATGAAACACGTCCAGAAGAATGTCATGCAAAGCTGCCTGCCTTCCTTCCTTCGACTCTCCCTGAACTGCCTGATCTTTTAATGGTCAATGTTAACCATTTGTGCAGATAGCATTAAGTAGAAAAGATCGCTGATACTCATGTGGGGTTAGCCTACCTCCCGCCCCCTTAGCACCTGGTGGAGGGGGCGATAGGCTACTCTTCAAATGTTTCACAAAATACTTACCATCATGAATACTCTTACTGTTTAACATTTCGGTTTACTTCGTGTTAAGGCTAATACAAATGACAAGGCTAAGTAATGTAATATAATGCTAACTAACATGCTCGCTACTAGCTAGGTAGCTAACTTGACTATGTTCCATGCAAAACATGTATATTACCTGATATGTTTGGTCCAACGACTCCTGGTCCTTTCATCAGACGGGAAGCGATAGAACGAGCAAGTGGTATGATCTCTTTTGTGATTACAACCTCGTACAAAGCACACAGGCATCTTGTAAAAGTGAATTTATTGGAGCAATCTCTTATATTTATTGGAGGGAATAAATCAGTCTTCTTCTTCCTCTTTGCTTTGTGAGTCACAACCAGTCTTCTTCTTCTTCTTCTTCTTCTCTTTTTTAATGGCGGGTCGCAAACAGCTTTTGGTTGCATACCGCCACCTACTGTACACGAGTGTGTATCATCATGTCAGTCCTCTAATAAACCAGCATATCACAAAGAAAACCATAAAATAAAATAAAATAAAATAAATAAAACAAAACAAAAAAAAAACAAATCATCCATGGTCTACTGTTAAATTCTTTTCCCTATCCCAGTTTCCCTCAAAAAGGTGAACAGTGCTTTTCTGATAGCTCTTACTCCTTCTCCTTCTGTTCCCAGAATACCCGCTACATTCCACTCCCTCTTTGCCTCTAAAACTGTATCCCTTAATTTCCCTCTTTCAACTCTATAGGTGACACAATGTAATAAAATATGTTCCACATTTTCCCTAACTCCACAGTTCCCACACTTGTCACTGTCACTTTTCCCCATGACATACAGCGTACCATTTAATGCAGTGTGATTTAGTCTGAGCCTAGCTATCATTACTTCCTCCCTTCTGTTTCTTTCTTTATAAATATTAATTGTAATTGTCTTTTGCACTTGATGGTATTCTTTGCCTTTCTGGTCTTTCTCCCACCTTTTCTGCCAGATCTCCATCCCTTTCTTCTTAATAACTGCTTTTCCTTCTCCTTTTCCAAGTTGAACTGGTAATGTGATTTCCTTTTGTAGTGCACTTTTTGCTAATCTATCAGCACACTCGTTCCCTTTCACCCCCTCATGCGCAGGCACCCAGCAGAACTGCAGATCTATGCCGCTTCTGTGAAGTCTTAACAGGCTGTGATTGATTTCTATGAGTATGTCTTCTCTGGCAGTTGTTGTTGACTGTATGCTTTGTAAACTGGATAATGAATCTGTGCATATCACCACCCTGTCTGGTCTGACCTCTTCCACCCACTGTAATCCTATTACTACTGCCAGCATTTCTGCTGTATACACTGAAAGTTGGTCTGATGCTCTTTTTGATATTGACACTTTAAATTCTGGGATATATATACCAATTCCGACACACTCTTCTTTGTTTTTAGAACCATCTGTATATATTTTGAGGTAATTGTGATAATTATTCCTGAGGTACAAACTTGTTTTGAGTCCTACTTCATTTATTTGCCACTCTCTTTTCTTTTCTACTATACTCACATCTATATTTACTATTGGAAAGAGCCATGGGGGTACACTACTGAATGGATTTGATGGTGAAAACTCTAACTCATGCATGCCGTATGTCCTTATTTTTTCTTTATTTGTCCATCCAAACCCACGCCCCTGAAATTTAGAATATTCCCAGCACTCCTGTAGTATTTTGTTTGTGATATTTCCTTCCCCACTTCCTTTTAACCTGACCCAATAAGCAAGAGCAATTTTCTCTCTTCTTAGCTCCAATGGAGTCTCTCCTGCTTCAACTAATATTGCATTAGTAGGGGTTGACTTAATGGCACCTATACACAACCGTAACGCTTTATATTGTAACCTATCAATTTTTAGTAATGACGTTTTTGCTGCTGCTGCATATATTAAACACCCATAATCCAGTGTTGTCCTCATAATTGCCCGATAGATGTCGATTAATGCCTGTTTGTCTGCCCCCCAGTCACATCCAGCCACTGCTCTTAATAGGTTCAACACTTTTTTGGATTTTGTTTCCAAATGTTTAATATGAGTTTTCCATGTATATTTACTATCTAACCATAGCCCCAGATATTTAAATTCATTGACCTCACTCATCGGCTTTCCATATAATGTAAGCTTCTCAGTCTCCATCTTGCGTTTATTCGTAAATTTCATAAAGCAAGATTTGCTTGCTGACAGCTTGAAACCCCAGTTGTATGACCACGTCTCCACTTTCTTTATAGCTTTCCCTATTTTTTCAAACACATATGGAACATTTCTTCCCCGTATCCATATGGCCCCGTCATCTGCATATAGTGCAGATTTTATGCATCCATCCAAATTACTAAAAATGTCATTTATCATAACATTAAATAATATCGGGCTGATTGAACTCCCTTGAGGAATACCATTTTCTATACTGCACTCTTTTGAAACCTCTGCCCCTACTTTAACTCTGAATGTTCTGTCTGATAAAAAAGCCATGATCCAGTTATACATTCTCCCTCCAACACCCATTCTACTCAATTTGATGAGCAACCCATCCCTCCACATAGAATCATAAGCCTTTTCAATATCAAAATATACAATTGCCATAACCTCTTTCATTTTCACTGTCTTTTCCACCTCATTGCTTACTCTAATCAAAGCATCTATTGTGGATCTTCCTTTACGAAAACCACTCTGAAAATGACTTATCAACCCTCTCTGTTCTAAGACGTGTGATAGTCTATGCACTATCATCTTCTCCATCCATTTACATAAGTGTGATGTTAATGCTATGGGTCTGTAATTATTGGGATTAGCAGGATCCTTCCCTGGCTTATTAAATGGCAATATAACTGCCGTTTTCCAACTCATTGGTAAGACTCCGTTTCTCCAGATTTGATTAAATAGTCTCAGAACTAATTTGAATGTTTCCTCTGGTAGCTGCCGGAACATGGCATAGCATAGCTGGTCTTGTCCTGGTGCTGAGTATCCTGTACCTTGCAAAGCTATTTTAAGTTCTGCTATTGAGAAGTCTACATCAAGAGCTGAATTATCATCCCGTCTCTTTTCCCTCACATTTTCATTTTCTCTTAATACACACTCTTTTTGCTGTCTATGTTTGTCATCAAGGTGTTCCCCACTATGCACCGCAGCAAATGCCCTACCTAAACATTCTGCCTTCTCTTCATTTGACACTGCCACTTTCTCCCCATCAATCAAAGCGGGAATTTTAACCGACTTCCTTTTCCCATTCATCCGTTTAAACATCGACCATACATCCCCTAACTTTACTCCTCTTCCAATGGTGGAACAATACTCTCTCCATGACGTCTTTTTTGTGTATTTTACTGTTTTACGGGCTACTGCCCTTTTCCTTTGATAATCTGAAATATTGTCTTGTGACAAGTTTTTCTTTAAAGACCTAAATGCCTTGTTTCGTTCTTTAATAGCTCTGCTACATTCCTCATTCCACCACGGAACCACTTTCTTCCTACCCTCTGTTGTTCTTTTAGGTATAGTTTTATTTGCTGCTTCTTTAATGTGCATTGTGACTTGATTTGAGCACTCCTCTATACTTCCTTCTAATGTTAACAATTGCGCTGACTCCTTACAGTAAAGCCTAAATGTTTCCCAGTCAGCTTTACCAAAGCACCACCTGGTAAATACACTCCCTTCCTGTCTACATACCTTTGTATTGATGATTGTGAAAACTGGGTAATGATCACTTCCTATGGTAGAATCACTTTTAACATACCATTCACATGATTTAACTAACCTATCCGTCACCAGTGTGAGGTCCAAACATGATTGTGTCCCCCTATTCACATCTATTCTTGTTTTTTGTCCATCATTAAGGCAAAACAGTGATCTTTCCTCTAGCATTTCTTCTACGACATCCCCATTACTGTCTGTTTGACTGCTTCCCCAAAGGCTGTTGTGAGCATTAAAGTCACCACACCATACTTCCCTTCTATGAGCCGTCCCTGCTATTGTCTGTAAGGTTTCAATGTCCAGATTTTTACACGGGTTATAGAAATTGATAAGCTTTATGTTCCCTTCTTTCCTTGGGCTGCATATTTCTATTATGACACATTCCTTGTCGTCAGGGGATGGGACTACCCTATAGGCCAGCCCATCCTTTATGAAAGTAACACACCCTCCACCATTTTGATTGCTAACTCTATCATATCTGATAGAGCTGAACCCTGGAATCATAAAGTCTAGATGAGGTTTTAACCAAGACTCTTGCACACAAATTACATCTGGCAATGTTTGTAACTCATAGACATATTTTTTAAACTCCTGTCCATTAGCTATGAGGCTTCTAGCATTCCACTGGAGTATGTGAATTACCATTAACAACGTGCTAACCCTCATCCTGGTTGTCCGTTTCTCCCACATCTTTTGTTGCTAGTAATTCATGTATCTGGTCTGCTTTTATATCTCTAATGTTAAGGAATTTCTCCGCTGCCTGCACGATGGTTTTGATTCTGTCACTTTTCTTCTTCATCTGTGCTGCAACATTAATGGTATGGCAGATGAATGTCATAAAGTTGACTTTCTTTACCACGAGAATGCTATCATCTTCTTTAATTTCCACAGGTACTTGGCTTTGATTTGTAACCTGCCTTTCTGAAATGTTGCTACCGCTCTGTACTAAGTTTCTTTGAACCCTTCCACTAGAAGCCTGATTGTTTGCTTCCGTTTCCCTAACCTTCTTTAGGGCTTCTGCATATGAGACTTTACTGAGTACTTTGACCCTCTGAGCTTCTCTGGCTTCTCTCTGCACTACACATCCACCAAACGCCGCACTGTGCTCTCCTCCACAATTACAGCATTTCATCTTTGCCTCTTTTTCACATTTCCCATACTCATGTTGGCCTCCACATCTCGCACACCTTAGTTTTCCTTTACACTGCATTGCTGTGTGTCCCATTCTTTGGCATGCATAGCATCTAAGTGGTTTTGGGATGAATTCCCTCACACTGTAGTTCATGTATCCTATTTGCACAGATTTCGGTATATTTTTCTCAAACTGAATAACTACTGAAAGTGTTTCCTTCAATGTGCCATCTCTTTTGCTCATAAGTCTGTTTGCCTCAATAACTTTTCCTCCTTTAATCTCCTTTTTAACATCATCCATAGACATATTAAGTGGAACTCCAGATATGACTCCTCTCAACATTGCCATTGCTCCTGGGATATGAGCCTTTATTTTTTCCCCACTGAGTGTCGTCATTTTAAGTATTTTTCCCTGCTGTTGCTTGCTGGTTGCTTGTATCAAAACTCGTTTGTTGTTCATAAACTTGGCAAATTTGATTTTACCCATTTCTTTCTCAATTGATTTTGTCAGTTGAATCGGGTGGTAATGCCCACCATCCCGGTTGAATTCTATTATAACTTTCCACTCCTGCTCTAGTTCTGTATTCGAAATTGCTTGTTTTCCATTTTGACTGCCTTTTGGTTTTTTGTTTAAGCCTGCTCCACTCGACCAATCCGACCAACTTTGTGTTCTTGGTCTGCTAACTTTTTCCCTCAAAGCCCTTTTCTTCCTCACAGCTTTGGTTTCCTCCCATTCCATATCAGGTCTTTGGGTCCCATCTGAGCTGGTTGACATGATGATACAGTCAATGTACAGTTTATGCTAACCAGTCCAATGCTACCGTTTCTGTATGTTTCGATGATTTCCGACTCTCTCTGAACTTTCTGCAGCGTGTCTCCAACTTCACTTTCTTCTTCCGGCTTCCTCCGTCCGTTTCCGCTCGCTCCTGAGACCGTCACAACCAGTCTTGGAGCATTATCGCCTATGACATCACTTACGCGACCCAGAATGCATTTGGGATTTGTAGTCTTTCTAGTTGCGTATTATTCATAGTCTTATATTTCAGCAGTTTTACGACAAACTGTGACTTTTTTTGCATGGAAATGATTGTTTAAGATTGACAAACATCATATGTGTCATTCGTGGCACAATTCAAACGGGATCAAAAGATAACTTTTCTCTCTCCATTGACTTCTATGTATAATTTTCCGCTTCCGGGGTCCCATGGAGGCTCCCGGAAGGGGAGGGACTTCGCCTCTCTATTGCTACACAAACATGATCTCTTAGTCTTAGTGTCGCCAACTCGTTTCTAACATGCAAAAAGACAAACAAATGCGTCTATGGTCGGTGTATTTTCTATCTCCAATCCAGAAGAGATCTCTCTCTCCGTCGACTGTTTGCAAGAGGGCGGGGCAGTTTACACACACGCAGCTGCTACATGCAGCAACACACGGAGGAGATGGTGGAGAGAAGCGCTCCAAGGTGTGGTTACATGTTACCCGTCTTGAGGTGGACAATGCTCGTCACCAAAAGTGTTTATCATGTAAGGGCGGTAACACGAGCAATTTGTCTAAACATTTAGCAAAAGTGCACCACATTCAGACGGACGAATGCACCGGGTTCGACTGTCTTTCTAGTAGCTCTGTAGCCCCATCCACGAGTAACGTTTCCACGTCAGGTGTTATGTATGCTAGCAGCAACACACGGAGTTAACTACATTATACAAACATGGGTTAATGATTAGAGGTAAGTTTCAGCTATTCTGTTTACAGTTCTGTCATCAGATTATTTAATAAGATTTGTTAAAACATTGTTGTTTCTTTTGATGTGAAATATTATTTATTTAATTCAAATAAAAAGCAATGTTAATTTTGTTCACAATTTGTTAAGTTAATTTAATAATATATGTATTTTTGAATCAAGTATTCATCTTTATTGTCTTCATTGTTAGTTTCCACATGCCTAAAACAACCTCAAACTAAATCTAAAAGTTGATGGCTAAATAAGAACGTTTAAGAAATTGTGCAAGGCATACAGTAGTAGTCCGAATAGTCGATTAATCGTTTCATTAATCTATAGATTAATCGATAATCAAATTAGTCGTTTGTTGCAGCCCTATTGTAGTTATCCCATGTA
The DNA here is from genome assembly GCF_949606895.1 of Notothenia rossii. Lineage (NCBI taxonomy): Eukaryota > Metazoa > Chordata > Actinopteri > Perciformes > Nototheniidae > Notothenia > Notothenia rossii. The sequence continues at coordinate 20,751,692 of NC_136911.1, read as the reverse complement.
AAAATAAAACGTGTTATTCAGCAACCCTTGCAATTTGGGATTTTATTTTTGGTTGTTAGACCTCGGTTAGCTGGTCATTTCAAAAGTAGCTCACCAGCCAAAAAAGTGTGGGCACCCTGAGTGCATGTAGTCTGCAAAGGCTAAAATCCCTGTCTTCCCTCCAGAGGGAGTTTCTGTCCGTACGCCCCCCCCCCCCAAAAAAATGTATTTGGTTAATTGATTAATCTTTTTTTCATAAATCACAATATTCCTTACCTTTATGTTGAAGTTAAATACTTTCCCAACTTGTACCCAGAATTTCACTGCTTTGTACACCACATACTTTTTGCCTGTTTGTTGCTCCACTTGATTCTTCACCTGTGTAAAAATGAAGTAAAAATGTATCATTAGGCCAGACCAGAGGGTAGTCTGTGGAGCTTGTGAAGAATGAACTTAGATTGAGAACTCACCTCATCACAAATCTTCTGAGTGTCCTCAGTAGCGTCCTCTGTCCCGCTCCATTCTCCTCCCATAGCTTGATCTGCCATTGTCACTGAGAGAAGTTAGTCAACTGCCAAGTGTCTCAAGTGTTTTGACTTGTTATCAAATGCATGCATATATTTACACAGAGAGCCCACACCTGGATACACCTTCATGTGGGGTGAGGCTGCAGGTGTATCCACAACCCTCACATGATCCTGATGAGTTCTGTTAATTTATGATTAGATATTATCTAGATTCTTGTGAAGAATTTGATAAAACATTTATGATATGCACTTCCTTCTCCAGGGTGCAAAGTCTTTACGTATGCAGGTTACTTATATTTATTCAAAAATAATCAATTATAAATCACTGTTTATTAATATTATTATTATGATAATCAGTATCAACAACTCCACAAGTATGGAGTTGTATGTTGCTTTACTTAAAATATGTGTTATCCAAATGAAACACTTAACTTCCTCTCTGAGCATCCTCACATCAACACCCAACTGCGTATCACTGTATAATGAATGAATGTAACACATAGTGTAAAATCATTCTGAAATAAATAGGTAAAGCATTTTATATGAGACTGCAGAGAATTGTTCATGTCAGGAAAGTAGCGATGCAGGTCTTCAGTCACTGTTGGTGTGTTTCCTCGTTCCATTTAACTCTATGCTCCCCACTTGTTGGGTAACTCCCACTTTGATAACATTTGAGAAATAAATGTCCTTCTCCATGGAGAGAAGTCAAAGTCAACTGACAACACTTCTTTTAGAAATCAATAAAAGCAAATGCAACATAAGAGCCACAACAAATACTGCAAGATTATTTTTTTCTGCTTCACTAAATATCTTCACCTCTGTGAATAGATTACAGGTCTTCAGACTGTTGGTGTGTTTGACTCACACACCCATTTGATGACTCAGAAGTCAAACAAATTAACTTCTTCTCCAGGGAAGTCAAAGTCAACTTTCTAGAGAGTTCAGCCTCCTGACAGCCTGGTGGAAAAAACGGTTCTTTAGTGGAGAAAGTAGTGAACTGTGTGTGTGTGTGTGTGTGTGTGTGTGTGTGTGTGTGTGTGTGTGTGTGTGTGTGTGTGTGTGTGTGTGTGTGTGTGTGTGTGTGTGTGTGTGTGTGTGTGTGTGTGTGTGTGTGTGTGTGTGTGTGTGTGTGTGTGTGTGTGTGTGTGTGTGTGTGTGTGTGTGTGTGTGTGTGTGTAGGCTATGTCTATGGACAGATATTGTCACTGTGACACCCTTGCAATATTCAGGCACAAACCTAAGCAGATGTGTCTTGAATCAGCATGAAGGTTCTAACAGGGCTGAAATAGAGGGAGATGAGGAGGGATGTCTAAAATGCGTGGTAGAGAAACTCTGGAGGAAAAATATATATCATAAATATTTATATATAGGGAAATATAACAAAAAAAACAAAAACGATTTTTCATGTATTTTTTTAATTTAAGATCGTATGTTGCCCTCACTACATTTGCTTCAGAGAAAATAATGCACAATACATTGTGTAACATGAACTGTATCTATACTTAGTGAGGGCAACATATGATCTTAAATTAAAAATGACATGAAGAAAAATTATATTTCCCCATTCCTAAACAATGAAAAAACTAAGAAAAAAGGAAACACATTGGTTGTCAGTTGCCTAGCAACAGGGTTCACGAAATGTACAACATTTCAAAACCAGTTATTATCATAGATGTGCCGCAAATATGACTACCAAATTAATTTGCAAGAAGTAAAGTTAACGTTAATAGTACCATTAAAATAAAAAGTCGTAAATAAAGCAAGTGGAGGGAGTTTATGAACCTGGTTAAAGAGTAACCGCCCTTACGGGACGCTTTTAATAAATAAAGCGAACGCACCAGCAAGACGACTCTTCAGCTGGCCTCATATTGGTTGAGGGACTTTGAAATCGTTTTTCCACAGAAAACATCCAAGCGCCGAGCAGATTGCAGAAATCTGAGAGGAGACTTGACGAGCGCAGTCAGGGCACAGGAGCAGCCTAAGTGCGAGGAGAAGGTTTTAAACTGGAAAACAGGAAATCTGTGCAAGCAGCAATATATCTGAGTGCAAGCGTACAGTTGGAGCAGAAGCAGGGCAAATCTAAGCGCAAGGACAGGGTTTGACTGAAAGAAATACAAAATCTGAACGTGAAATCAATAAATTATGCTCTCAAATTGAAAGAACACGCTCTTGAATAAAGATAGGGAATAATCTCCATACTCGGTAGGCACGTCGAAAGTTGTAAAGGTGACGTTGCCCCCTTTCCTTGGACACCTGGCCGGATATGGCGTTATGGCTTGTGGCTTGATCTCATCAACATGGTTTGACAGAGACTGCCGGAAAAAAAATGGCCCAAACATCTGAGGTGGTGGGACAACAGCGTGAAAAGAGAGCGAAGACAGGTAAAACCTGACAGCTCAGAAAGGAGCAGACCAAAGTGAGTCCTACTTCTGACATTAGAGGGCTCCAAACACCAGCAGCTGTGAGTGTGTGACATCACTGCTAATGCGGTGCTGGAGAAATCAGCTCAAATATTGCCTATCGGGCAGCAAATAGGTCAGGGCAGCTGCTTGTGGGTTTAAATGAACAGTTTGAGGGCTGTTCAGGTGTATATCAGTATGTAGTGTCTCTACTTTAAAGAGTCCTCTCCTGCTGATGTTCAGGTGTATATCAGTATGTAGTGTCTCTACTTTAAAGAGTCCTCTCCTGCTGATGTTCAGGTGTATATCAGTATGTAGTGTCTCTACTTTAAAGAGTCCTCTCCTACTGATGTTCAGGTGTATATCAGTATGTAGTGTCTCTACTTTAAAGAGTCCTCTCCTGCTGATGTTCAGGTGTATATCAGTATGTAGTGTCTCTACTTTAAAGAGTCCTCTCCTGCTGATGTTCAGGTGTATATCAGTATGTAGTGTCTCTACTTTAAAGAGTCCTCTCCTGCTGATGTTCAGGTGTATATCAGTATGTAGTGTCTCTACTTTAAAGAGTCCTCTCCTGCTGATGTTCAGGTGTATATCAGTATGTAGTGTCTCTACTTTAAAGAGTCCTCTCCTGCTGATGTTCAGGTGTATATCAGTATGTAGTGTCTCTACTGGGACATGTCTCCATGCTTTAATGTCCAAAACTCGGATGAGATCCGGGCCACAAGCTTCGTTCTTTTCTAGATTCATTAGTGTTGTAGACTTCCTCTGATCTAACCTTAACGTTTTCAGTGGAGTCAACCTTTTCAACCACAAATGCATCACTCTTAACACAGTTGAACAACTCATGATAGTGTTGTCGCCACAGTTCTGCGATGCTGCCTGACCCACACACTCCTTCAATGGAAGACGGTAAGGGAGTCTTACAGCTGTTTATGACTTTCACCTCTTTCCAGAAATCATAGCAACTGTTGTTGCGCAGCTTTCTGGCAAGTGAGTCAGCCCTCATTGTGTCCTCATTTTTTTGAATGAAGCGGACAGCATACTTATATTTGGCATTAGTGGACTGTTTATGTTCAAACAAAGACCCCTGTCTCGGCCTTCCTGATTCGGCCCACAATTTAAAAGCATCTCTAGCAGCAGTGTGTAGCTCAGTCACATGTTCATTCCATCCAGCTTTTATGCTCCTTTTTCTTACTGTTGTAAAATCCCTTACTTGAGGCATTTAACACATCAATAATTAGATCATATGTAAAACATAGATCACTACCATGCTGTGCATTGTTACAGTTGGTGTCACTGCACAGGATTGCTTCTCTAGGAATTACAACCAAGTCTAATGATTTGTCAGTGAGTGAGGTATACTGTAGTGATTCATATCCTTCTCACTTAACTTTGACCAATATACCATTTTTTTTTTAGAAAAACGTCTTTATAAATCTTTAGTAATGGTCTCCTTGTATTGCACATGGGAAATAAATGACTAACAGACCTTTGTCTTTGATGCCAAATAATGTCCAACTCTACCTCTCAAACACAACATAGAACAGTTTGAATGTCGCATCCATTCATCTATTGTATGGTTCTGTTGAGTGTTTGATTAGCAAAGTCTTACAATTGACTCACAACATTAACCCAAAACATGACATGGGTGTGTCCTTCAGTGATTGGTGTAATCTCGACACATCTTGGAATGCTGCCATGCCACCATGACCTATAAAGTGACAACTCAAACTAGTTTTCCTTAAACCGAACCATTCCACATCACCTGTTCACTGAAGAAGAGCCTCTGTCAGTAAGTCGATGCACCTTACTGCCATTTCATGTTGTTGATTTTGTTGATAATGCTCGTAAAGGATACCAGGAGTTAACCAGGTTTAATTTAACTAACAGTTCTTGATTTACAGTCATTCCTTTTTCACCTGGTTTCCAAAGGCAATGATGCAATATCTGTGTGATTTAACTGAGTTCCGTGATTTCCCTTTTAATTAAGTAACTAGTTGGATTAGTGACAAGGTTTTGGAACATAAATAGGCCTAATGGAGAAATGTCTCCACCTGTCTGGGAAAGGTAGATAATTGTTAACACTAGCAAGCTAAATTAAAACGCTAATTCAGAAGAGTATATTTGCAAGGTGCTAACATTTTAAAACCTACAAATACTGAAGAGTTGCCAAATCAAACAAAGAGACCTAATACATAGATTCAACAAAAGGACAATATAAGTTAGGAAGATATGAAAAGTGCAATCATTTATAAAAAATAACAAATACTTGTTGATGAAAACAAGACAACCAATCACTACCAATTAAACCTTTTTTTTTTTTAACTATTTGAGTTTCAGCATAATGGGCCAAAACGGTAAATGAAAGTTATTCACAGAAAGGTATGCTACAGTTTATAATGCAGTGATTTATGTTCTGCTCTGTATCAGACACAATGACGACATCACCCATATCCAAGATATCCAAGGCCAACACCACCTTCGCTCTGGACCTTTTCAAAAAGCTCAGGGATGCCGACAAGACCGCAAATATCTTCTACTCCCCCTTCAGCATCTCTTCAGCCCTGGCTATGGTGATGCTGGGGACCGGAGGCAACACATCCACCCAGATGTCCGAGGTAGACACACACCTAAACACGCACGTACACTGAAAAATAAAACACCCATTTTAAATGTGTCAACACTTAAATGACATGCCATTTAAGGTGAATTGCTGATAGGGCTGACATTTCGCAATCTTTTTATCTCATTGTGAGGTGTGGGTTTGGATATCAAGCTCTGTCACGTGCACAGGTTTTATTCGAGGGAAAATATATCTACTCTAATGTTTTTAACATCGATTGAAAGATCCCTTTTATTTGATTAAGAATGATATGAGAGGTGACAGAAGGTTTTGGTCTGGATTTCTTGTGGGGCATGGCATTAGAAAATGCCTGCCCACATGCAATAATTACTCTCTAATTAAATATTTGTCTCCCAGCAGCAGTTAGAAAAGGCCGGCAGGGCCGTTTCTTCCTATAGGCGGACTATGCGGGGGCATAGGGCCCCCGCTGCCACTAGGGGGCCCCCAAGCTGAAAGTTTTTTTTTTTTTTCTTCATCCGAAAAACAAAAAAAGTTTAATTCATACACACAAAGATGAACAAAATTAGTAGAAGCGGGAGGGCTTGTGGAAAATAGCCCTCTCCGTTATCCTAATACAGCGGCATTATTGCGTCAACAACATATAGAAATGAAGGAGTACAAAGAAATAAAGAAAACAGGAGAACAAATTAAATAGAAGTTAGGGCAGGAAAACAATAAATGCATATATATATATATATATATATATATACGAAAACTAGATATAGGGTCATTTTCTGCACATGTCAATAGCAGTTTCAACTATCTTTTTTATGAAATTAAAATACTATATATAAATATATACATAGGTACACATGTACTTGGCAAATGAATAATAATAATAATAATATATTCATGTTTTACAAATATTATATTTTGACCTAAATCAAAATATAATATTATTTTCAAAAGCTTTTTTTGTCTGATGCTTCGATTAATTTTAAACGGACAGTTCAACAAAAGGATACCCAAAAAATGTAATTTTATCATTTAAATATTGAATTGTTCTCTCTTAGTAAGATCCCATTTTCAATAAAATTGTGGTCTTACCTTGACTTGAAGATGAAGTCCATTTGCCTATCCTTCTGAACAAAAATCTCTATTACTTGTTTGTAAAAGTCCTCCTTATCTTCTTGCAGTTTCAAAAGTCTACCATAAATCTAATCGATAGATTTATGATTAGAAAATTATAAAAGTAGGGTAGACATGTGGATATTATCCGGCTGAACAAAACGTGCCTTTATCTAACAGGTACTTTTCCCACAGATCTTATTTTGAGCTATTTTCTAAAATCCCATGGAGAAATATCATTGCTTTTTGTGGAGGGAAGCCATGCGCAGCTTACTTCCTGGTTTTAGGATGCGTCTCTCTCCTCCTCTTCACACACCACACTTTTCGTGGCACACGTACTTACAGCCAATCAGCTCTGAATTATGTGAGATGACGTATGGTGGGGATGGCAGCACTCTGCCCCTATGGTCATTATTTTTTTGCCACACATATTAAATAGGACAATACTCTGAGAATGCGCAGTGTAGTTTTTACAGTCACCGTTGACTTAGACAGTGAGAGGGAGGGCATGATCGGGTTTTGTCCCACATGGCTCTAAACAGCTCAATGGGCACACACTGTAGACACTAATTAGAAGAACAAAGACTAAAACAGCAATGTACAGACGAATCAGATGATTAACCATGATCTTAAAATATATTTTGTTATTTTTTTTTAGAATTTTTTCTTTTAATCATTATTTGTAATACTTTCTGCTGACACTAGGTGGGGCTGTGCCCTGCCCCTAATGACCAGTCGCCACTGTGTGTTCGGTGAAGCATTATATGCTTATAAATCCAATGTAGGATATAAACACGACTAAACTGCAATGATAGCAAAGCTGTGGCTTGGGTTTTTGGGGTAATAAAGTCCAAATCATCGTTGGGCTGACAACGACAACGACAACGACAACGATCACTCATTGGCTGACAGCCAATGAGTGACGTCTGAGGAAGATGAAAAATGTAAATTAAACATTGTTGAGAAAATGCTGCGTCTCTTGCATTTATTGACAGAGAGGAGCCTTATTGTTTAACTTTTTTAAATCATTTTTTGTAATTTTCAATTGCTTGGTTTTCGTGAAATTAGCCTGTTTTCCTATTAAAGTGTAACCGATTGATGCATCTCCACAGATCATCTTAAAGGCTTCGGAATCCCCCCCATTGTAGTTAAAAAAAACTGTCAAAACTAGGGCCCCCAAACAGCGTCTTGCATAGGGCCCCCCAAAAGCTAGAAACGGATATATTTCATCCTGCCTTGGTTGACAGGTAGAGGAATAGTTTGTTAAATTAATTAGGATTATTTTCAACTCAAATACACATTTAAAAATAGTTAAAACAATATATTATTCGTGAAAAAGCATATTTATACCAATCACAACTTAGGCTATTACATTTAATCGAATACCATACTGAAGTACAATTTTGGAGTACTTACTTTACTGTATTTACATTTACTGCTTATACTCTGATCTTACTTACATTTCAGAGAGAAATAATTTTGACTTTTTAGTTGAAGCTTTAGTTGTCAATAACTTTTCTTACTCACTAGTTGATTTTGCTGGCAATTTTTCTGTTCCTCTGCATTGGTGATGTTTTAAATGCAAATATCTTACTCTTTCTAGCAGGGTCATAATTCTGCCTGGAGTCATCAACTCTACTGAGGAAAATGTGCATGTGACTTAATGTGTATGATTATGTCCTTATATGCCAGACACCAGAGAGTGCTTCTACAAGCTGTGTCTTTGTTTACCTGTGCATCAAACTGTATTGCCACACCAACAAAATGTAACTTAACACTGATCTAACTCATGATACATTTCCATTCCCCCCCCCCCCCCCCCCCCCCCCCCCCACCCCAGGTCCTGTGTTTTACTGAGAAAGGGCAACCAGAGCAGACAGGAGCAGAGTGTGTGCGCAAGGTGGGAACAAAGCCAAAATAAAGGCATTAATAACGATAAGGGTAAATGAGGCTGAACTTTATTCGATTGGTGTTACGTGTCCGTTTGGTCTGTTGATTCAATTTTTCAGATTATTTCAAAAGGTGCTGTCGGTATAATAAGGAAAACACTGAAACACACCTGTAGATCTTGGCCTAGACCAGGGGTTCCCAAACTTTGCCATGCCAAGTACCCCCATATAGCATTATCCTCAGGCCCCCCCCCCCCCTGTTGCAATTTCTTTTTAAATGATGAGTACATTATGATGGAGAATATGATAAATTAATCATACAGCTTAATACATTTTCTTAATATATATTTGTATTAATAATGAATAATCAGTTATTCTTCTAAACATTTTTTGTATTTATCTTTTGTTTGTCATTCATTATGGTACGTCCACACAGCAGCTTTGAAAAAATCTTGAAAATCTCACTCCCATTCAAAGTCAATGGGCAGAGAAGCGTTGGAAGCGTTGGAAGATTTTTTTACAGCTGCTGTGTAGACGTACCGTTACATTCATTGTGTCTTCTGTTATAAACATTCTTAACACAATATTAAACAGTAAACATATTTTTAAAGCATTTTAAAAGTGATTTCTGTCTTTATAATATTATATAATTTTGAATAGTAATATGAACAATTAACATATATTTTTTGTATTTTTGAAAGCTACTTATGCCTTAATAGTATTATATATAATATTCAACAGTAATATTAACAATAAACATATTTATATTCATATATATAAACATCAATATTTGCTACATCCGTGCTCTCATCCAGGTGCAGAGCGAAATATTCACTCGCTCTCACTTGCTCCAAAAGCTGAGCAGATACTCAGTTTCACTCTCAGTAGCTCGATTCTGATTGGCTTGAAGGGCGGTCGTGTGATTTAAAAAAATATATATATATGAATAAGTACAAAATATTAAAAGATTGGCATCAAAGGACACATAGGTTGATAGATATGCAGTTAATAATAAAAATTAAAAAATTAAAAAAGTAACTTTAAAAAAAAAAAAGATTCCCCTTTCCATCAAACTATGTGTGACCCCCCTGGCGCCTCACAAGGCCGATGATCAATACAATATTATGATACATAATACAAGGTTTTCTTTTATCTGCCTCTGTGTCAGTGTTGTTTTGTAACATGCTAATCCTATCTGGCTGTTTGCAGTTCCTGCCATCTCAGAATGATATCCACGCAAGCTTCTCCGAACTAATGAGTAAGCTCATCAAGTCCGGCGGTCCGTATGCCCTCAGCCTCGCCAACAGGCTTTACGGAGAGCAGTCCTACCATTTTCTTGAGGTATGTTTGTGCTTTTTGCTCGGCATTCATTTGTTATTGGTGAGAAATAAAACCTGTTAATGTGCAGCCTAATTTCCATCAATCTGGATCCTTGCCTATAGAGTCACCAGTGTTGTTACATTTTTAGATGAGAATAATAACAGTTAAAGAAATCTGGCATGCACTAAAAGTACTCCACTTATCTTGGTGTTATCTCCAAATACAGTATTAACAAAACCATGGTATATTCAATTAGAAATCATGCAAATGATATAGAATCTCTTAAAGTGTTTCTTCTTTGTGCAATGGTTACATGCGTTAACAGTTGCGATGTGAGCATTTAAACATGCTGTTTATCATTCCAGCATTTCTTAGCAGAAACCAAAAAGTACTACGGCGCTGATCTGGAGTCTGTGGACTTCAAAGCCAGCGCAGAAGCAGCCAGGGTCAACATCAACAAATGGGTGGAGGGGCAGACGCAAGGTACAGCTCACAATAACAATCCTTTTTTGGTGGATTAAAAAAAGGTAATTTGGTTGTAAACATTGCTAGCTGCCTTAACGATGGTATATTTTTTCCTTACTGTTCACCAGGTAAAATTAAGGATCTGCTTGCCGAGGGTCTGGTGGATGACGTGACCGAGTTGGTGCTGGTCAACGCCATCTATTTCAAAGGGAAATGGGAGACACAGTTCAAGCAGGATTCTACCGCTGATGCTCCGTTTAGAATGAACAAGGTAACACTGACTGTTACAAAGCCATGGATACAGCTTCACAGTGATGTTTCTAATTCAAGCTTGTTGCAACCCAGCTCGCTAAGGGTAAGGGAAGCAACATAAACCAGATATTCTTGATAAACTCTGAAGTTATTTATTAATTGTACTCAGATCAAATTAATACAAGCAAGAGCTATAGTTATTTACTACTTAATAGGGATCAAACAGCAAACAACAAAAGGGAGACTAATGACTTTAAGATGCCAAATATATAATTTTCCAATAATAAAATATAAATGATTCTGAAATCAGCTTTTTCTACAAGAATATGTTTACTTATAGTGCCCTAATTTGATGCTAATACTTTTGTATTTATGTACAACTTTGACTTGTTTCCACTGCTGTATTCCTACTTATACCTGTTCACAAGATCCGAGTACTTTTTCCCCTTCTGGATTACACTCTTGATCTCAAACATTCCAAGTGTGTATGTCTGAGGAGAACAATTAAGCATGAAATGTTCCAGATTAAAACATTTGAAGAAATTAGCTGCTCATGATAACTCAACAGGAAAAGTGCTTGTTGTGTTTGCTGCTTTCTTTAGAATGACACTAAATCGGTGAAGATGATGCAACAGACCAGTAAATTTGGTCTCTCCTCAATTCGCGAGGCCAACTGCCAGGTAACATCCATTTCTTTGTTGAACAGTATTGGTTTTGTTATTCCTTTTTGCCTCCGATGCAATATGATTTGAGTCATTTCCGAACAGATTTCAATGAAATATAGATTTACCATATTCCAAATGTATGTATAGAGAGTAGACTTTCCATACTTTTAACAGTTTGTTGATCAGATTGCCTTGAATTGAACATTGGAATGTGTCTGCATAGATCCTGGAGATGCCTTATAAAGGGAAAGACCTCAGCATGCTCATCTTCCTGCCCAATGAGATTGAGGACAAGACAACGGGCCTAGAGAAGGTAGAACCAGTCTATGGGTAGAACACATAAACACAGTAAACAAACGCACAAACTGGCACACAAATAAATGATATTTTCTCCACACTAGCTGGAGAAGAAGCTGACCTATGAGACATTTGTGGAGTGGACTCGCCCAGACATGATGGTTGAAACTAAGGTGGAAGTGAATCTGCCTCGATTCAAGATGGAGGAGTCGTGTGACTTGAAACACATCCTGTTCAGCATGGGCATGGTGGACGCCTTTGATGCCATGATGAGTGACTTTTCAGGTAAGAAATATAACATAACTGCTTCATTATAGCAAGAGTTGAACTCAGCAGACGCCAAAAGGTTGCATTTGAAATACAAACAAGCCTGAAGAGATACATGAGTTCTTCAAAACACCTGTGTTACTTATAAAGCTTGCGTCAGAAAGCATTCTTCCTCTGCTGACAGGCATGTCCAAGGCAGACGACCTGGTCCTATCAGCAGTGGTCCACAAGGCTTTTGTGGAGGTCAACGAGGAGGGAACTGAGGCTGCTGCTGCCACTGGTGGAGTTGCTTCAAACTCAATGCCGCCTGAGTTCCACGCAGATCACCCCTTCCTCTTCTTCATCCGACACAACCCCTCGATGAGCATCCTCTTTGCCGGGCGATACAGCTCCCCTGAGTGAGCGCTGCTGTATGTCCTGCAGGCAGATCAAGAGAAATGCCTCCCCCCCCCCCCCCCCCCCCCCCCCGGGTACAGCCAGGGAACTGGTCCTCGCCCCTTCTACAGAGACATCTTATAGGTCATTGTGTGTCTCTTTGTGGTGATATTCTTCTTTTCTTTTTTTTGGTTCTTTTGGGTAATAATAATAATAATAATAATAATAATAATAATAATAATAATACATGGGACTTTTATAGCGCTTTTCATGAAACTCAAAGACGCTTTGACAGAGAATTAGGAAAAGACAACAAAAAGAAAGACAAAGAAATACAAAAAGAGATAAACAAAACAGAAAATAGGGGGGGAGGGGGGTGGTCAGTGGTTGAATGCAGTGTTGAACAGGTGGGTTTTGAGTGATGTTTTGAATGCTGTGAGGCAGGAAGAGTCTCTGATGGATTGGGGTAGTGAGTTCCAGAGGGTGGGTGCAGCAACGGAGAAGGCTCTGTCGCCCCAAGACTTGAGGTTGGTCCGGGTGGGGAGTGTTAGAAATTTAAAATCAATGTTTTGATGGTATAATGTAGTTTAAGTTAAATGCTCTTTTATACTGAAAAACCAGAAATTCTTGTGCACAAGCAGTTAAGCTTTTATTCTGAAAATCCTTCATCTACGGTTAGCATTTAGCATGTGGCTAATATACGATTTCCTAAAGAGGTGAATTGAGTAGCGAAATGACGTGGTGTGGTGAAAACCGAAACCTACTGATTTAACACTACAACTATAGATGTCGAGATACTACCATGCTGAATATTAAATGAAAGTACAGTTTATTTGAATACACTATTGTTTACAGACGAGAGTAGCATGTGACAACATCTGGAATGACCGGAAACCAAACCAGCCGTGAAGCATTTTCTGTATGTTTTAGAGTATTGATTACAGCGTTTAGAATGTGTTACATGAAAAGTGATGAAAGAGAATATGAGGAGAAAAGGCGGGTTAAGCATATGTTGAAGGTGAAAAGTACCAATCCTCTGTTTAAATGCAACAACGGACATTAGAGGCGAGGCGAGCCGGCTGGCGGGGAGGAGCCAGCAGAGGATATATAATGGCACCGAACGGGGGATTCGGGCTTCTCTTCTTGCTCAGGAGAGCCAGATCACAGCTGTTTTCTGCCGGAACAATATTCTGTCTGTAACACTACCGCGCCTTTTTTAATTAAAGTATCCCATTTGAATCTTTTCAGAGACTCCATTTAGTCTCACTTTAAAACTTCTCTCCTGGACGCGAGAATAAAGAACATATTTAACAGGAGGGACAGGAGGTTGGCAGTGGCAGAGCGGAGGGAGCGAGTGGGAGTGTGTCTGTGGAGGAGGTCAGTCAGGTAGGATGGGGCCAGGTTATGGAGGGCTTTGTACGTCATCAGGAGGATCTTGTACTGAATTCTCTGGGGGATGGGGAGCCAGTGGAGCTTGATGAGGACGGGTGTAATGTAATGTGTAACTCTTATAACCTTCTCTTTTTGGGTCTATTTGTTCATCTTTTGTTGTCTCTTTGAGGACATTTTGCTCTCCTTGGTGGTCGTAATTGTTCCGGTTTAAGTGTTTGTCTCTTTGTGGGTGTTTTGTGTCTCGTTTCAGGCATTTTACGTCTCAATGTGACTTTCCAACGAGAGATGTTAGCAGTAAAAAAGAGGCCTTTTAAAAAAGAGGCTCTGACTTTATATCTATTGTAGCTACTGTATAGGAGGATAATAGGCCCCCTTCAAATGGAAAGTGCTACTGTAGATAAAAAAAACATAGTGAAAATAGGGCGTCAGTTACATCTTATTCATTATTATTTTCTGTTTGCCATCCTGCCCACAGTCTCTTTCTGTGAGATCCACGTCCTACGCACTGCACCCTCACATTCCATTCATTGTCTGATCCATTTATCCGTCTCATCAAAGAAAGGTGTTTCAATGATTTCACACAGTCTTAATTCAAAATGTGATGCTCTTCATATATAAACCAATATGTATAAGAATAATTTTGACTGTAATAGAGTGAAATAAAAGTTTCCTTCGTCTTTCAACTGATGACATTTTCAAAATGTGTTGATTGTGTTGTATGAATTTTTCTCATTTTTTGTTTAATCTTATGAATCCTTGTTTTACAATACAGCAAAGTGAGGGGTCACTACATCTCAATCGGTGAAACAAATAAAGACAGAAAATAACAGAATAAGCAAAACCGCAGTTTATAATTAAAATGAGTTCAAACTAATACTTAAGCAATAGCTCACGACAGGCCGTGGTATATGCTCATTATATCACAGCTAAGGGGCGTGGTTCGGCCCGACGCGAAGCACTGCAGGCAGTTTGCTTTTCAGCCCAACGGTATACTGTTTTTCTCAGACGCGGAGGGATACTGACTTGTTGTGAAAAGTAATTTACAATTCTACCCATGGTATACGCTCAGTATATTACGGCTAAGAACCAATCAGATTGCTTGATTTGACTTGTCCGTTTTATAAAAATGTTTATAAAAGGTATGTAATGGCATACTGTTTTTTGTTGTAGGCATTGGCTGAGTCAATTAAGGTACCGATTTTTGAAGTAGCCTTAAAACATTTTGAGATCTCTTTGTTTGCAGTAAATGATGGCATAAAGACATTGGTAATCTTAATCCCACTCTATCCAAGGCTATCATGATCAAGAAATCCTGACATGAGCTCCATCTGGTGTAACACTGTTGTTGGAGATAAATGTTCAGAATGGAGCCACAAAACACCAGGGTTTATTTATCAGGGTATTCAGTTGGTGGGATGGTAGCTGTTGCCAATGGTTCTAGTAGAAAAGGTGAAACAAACTGATTACAGCATTTGCACATTAAAGTAATACTTATATTATTTGCACATTAAAGTGAACAAATATGACCACCATAATCTATACTAAATTGGAACTAAATGATATTCATCACTACCTTGAACAACACATTTGTTCAATACCATTGAGGTTACTCAAGTGGAAACATCCAAATTACAAAGAAGATTCTACGTAGTGATGTTACGTATTGCGCCGAGGCTTCGGAGCGTGCGTTGAGTAATCCCCGAAGCTTCTTGTGACGCTTGTATCGAGGCTTGTATCGTTTTGGGCCAGTGACGTCATCGATGACAAACTGGGGTTGCGTTAAAAATCAGCTCCTAAATTCTAACCCTATCTCCTATTCCTTGACCTCTGAGTGAAACGTCACGGGGTTAAGGGATAGTGGATAGGAGAATTCAAAAGGATTTAGGAGAAGAGACTGCAGTGCTTTAGGCCCATTCCCAAACCGCCCCCTACACCCTAAATGATAACCTGATAACTGTTGATAACCCTTTCTCCTTTTTATCAAAGTAACATTTGAATGCATGACTTTCTACTTGTGATGAAGTATTTTGACAATAATGTTTTGGTGCTCAAGTAAAGCCTCTGGAGCTGCAGGTGAATCCAAAACCCTCACATGACCCAGGTGAGTTTGGTTCATTTCTGAAGAAATCCTTTCCAAATTGTTGTTCAGGCAAAAATACAAATAAATGTATAAAATGCACTTCTTTCTCCAGCGTAAAAGTATTTTCTTATACATAGTTTTATATTAAAATAAAATAATCAATAACAAATAACAGTTATCTTTGGCTTCACTCAGGAAAGTTGGCAGTCACTTTCTTAAATCTGAACAATGTGTGAAACCTGTTTTCCTCTTTAGAGGCACATATCAAGTAACTGAGAGTGAAACATGTTTCCTGGTTTTTGTAATCAAAACTCAACATGAGTATCTTTATCTGTTTTAAGATGCGTAAAAACTAAAGGCTTACCTTTTTATCATTTATAAGGATTTATTCCAGCCAAGATTAAAACTATTTTAGAAATCAGACTTCACTGAAGAAAATCAAACGCTACACACAAGAACCAGAGGACACATTTTGAGATTTGTAATGCTTTCTTTATTATTTATTTAAAAGGAAATGCGTTCAACTTTCTGCTACCCAACACCAAATATCAGTATCCCTGTGTGACAGATTCAAAATCATTGTTTAATCATTTCAGGATAAAGAAGAAGAGCTTTTTAATATCAGACTGCTGCCTTTAAGTGTTACACTGTTGAAAAAGGTCATGTCAACGTTAAGGAAAAGGGCCGAGGGGGTCATGTTTGGTTTTTCCCTCTTCAACGTTGACCAGCTCAACCTTTCCTCCATAACAAGGAAGTTGTTGGAAAACCCTCAGATGAATGTAGTCCTCCTCTCCAGCAAAGACCTGCAGGAAAGAGAGGGAAAATATAAATATAAATCTGATTCATGTGAAGCTTCTGTCAAACTGGAGTAAACTGTCCTGCGATGAATTGGACCTGCATTAGATTTAAAGAGCCCTATTCTGCTTTTTGGGTTTTTGTCTCTGTCCTGTATGTTCTATAGGTTTTAGTGCATGTAGTCTGCAAAGGCTAAAATCCCTGTCTTCCCTACAGAGGGAGTTTCTGTCAGTAATGTATTTGGTTCATGAATTGATTCATCTTGTATATGATTGTGATGGGGTTCTATTCGTCCATTAGATACATAGGCTTAGTCGGTTGTTTAAGATCCAAAAAACTTTATTTATAACAGCAAAAAAATAAATAGCAAACCAGCACTACTTAGACAAACAAACAAAAACGTCCAAATCAGACCGTCCATCACTCCCGGAGAGTAAACGTGATCAGTTGTTGCCTTCTCTGCAACATTCTCGGAGTGACCCTTCCAGGGCCAACCCCGTCCCTTATTAACCCATAGCCCCTCCCACCAGGCTTACCGTCAACAGGTGACAACAATTAAACTCCAAACCACATTTCAACATAAAAATCCGACCCAAAGATAAACAGGTTAACCACCTCTTAAACATAATCATTCCCCATAATTAACAAGCGTAAAATAAATAAGAAATTGCATAGCATGAATTTAAAACACGGAAGTGATGCGCCTCCGTCTTTTCTCCGACATGTTTGGGGTGTGTGTGTGTGTGTGTGTGTGTGTGTGTGTGTGTGTGTGTGTGTGTGTGTGTGTGTGTGTGTGTGTGTGTGTGTGTGTGTGTGTGTTGGCTGTCAGTGGCGGAGTCAGTCACTCATGTGATACGCTCCGTCACAATGATATAAAGACAAACACGCTATCTGAGGCTTTCACACTTTTTTTTCATAAATCCCAATATTCCTTACCTTTATGCTGAGGTTTATTCCTGCCACAATTTGTGAACGGAATTTCACTGCTTTGTACACCGCATACTTTTGGTTGGTTCTTTGCTCCACTTGATCCTTCACCTGTGTAAAAATGTATCATTAGGCCAGACCAGAGGGTAGTCTGTGGAGCTTGTGAAGAATGAACGTAGATTGAGAACTCACCGCATCACAAATCTTCTGAGTGTCCTCATCAGCGTCCTGTGTCTCGGTCCATCCTCCACAAATAACTTGATCTGCCATTGTCACTAAGAGAAGTTAGTCAACTGTCAAGTGTCACAAGTGTTTTGACTTTTTATCAAATGCATGCATGTATTTATACAGAGAGCCCACACCTGGATACTCCTTCATGCTGGGTGGAGCTGCAGGTGTATCCACAACCCTCACATGATCCTGAGTTCTGATTATTTCTGATTCAATGTTATCTAAATTCTTGTGAAAGCTTTGATAACACATTTATGAAATACACTTCCTTCTCCAGGGTGGAAAGTCTTTACTCATGCAGTTTACATAGATTTATATTTATTCAAAATAATCAATAATAAATCACTGTTTCTTCACATTATTAATATGATAATCAGTATCAACAACTCCACAAGTATGGATTTTATGTTGCTTTAGAGTCAATATCACCATACGGTGCGTTTGAGACTTCCCCATTTCCAAAAAAGAAAGCTGAGATTTTCCATTGAACTTCATATTCATTGTATTAAGTACGTTATGCTGTTAGAAATTGATGTTGGTCAAGCTCCCACACTTTTTATAAATTAATTGCAGGCAGGTACATGCAAACAGCAACATGTGTCCACCCTGAAATTGACAAATTCAAAGTAGAGTAAATACATTGTAATTATAGTGATTATAAAATGTACATTTTCAGAAAGATATTTAGTCCCTTTCTCCACAATATATTTCAGTTAATGGCAAAAGCATTTGGATAATAATGAAATAATGGCAAACTATTTGTACCATGTCATGACAGGGTGGAAATTGACAGGGTGGACATTTGTGGCTAATATTAGCATTTGATGAACACATGGTGGACCTTCAGTTAGCAACATGATTCAGTTAGCAAGGTGACTGTGTACTGTTTAACAAATATATTTCGAATTTCTGAAAGTTTTTTATATTAATTGACATTTCACTATGACAGAGTGGACATGTTAAGCTTGACAACATCCAACTACTCACATAATATTACAATTATGAAATATACATTTAAATACTTACTCTGCAACAAGCCACTGTCTGAGCCTCCATTGAGGAAATACAAAATGGTGGTAGTCACTGAAAACATCATGTTTTTTTATAGGGGCAGTTACCCCTTAATGACAGGGTGGACAGCAATGTCAGGGACACATGCAAAATGTTCAATATTATTATGAAAATAGAATATACATGATCAAAAGGACTCGTTTGATCAGATAACTTGTTGTAGACAATAAAACCATATAATTATTTTAAAAAGTTAGTATCATTTATTCACTTATTACACACACTAGTTAGCAGAGCAGTGTGTGGGACTTGCCATAATCACGTACATCCAATGAAAAAATACAGTATAAAATTAAGGAAACACATTTCAAGAGACTTATCATTGTACTGATATGTGTGTAAATGTTTGGCCATTTATAAGACCTCAGAGTTTCATTATTCTGCTACATTTTCATGATGACTGAGTGATTCTGATGGGGACACCAAAGTTACTTTATAGTGATATTGACTCAAGAAATTCTAAATCAAGGTGTGTCTCCCTGTTCCATTTGACTCGCCCACCCATTTGATAACTCAGAAGAATTTATACACATACAAATGCTTCTCCAGGGAAGTCAAAGTCTACTTTATAGAGAGTAGGAAGTGGTAGAGAAACTCTGGGAAAGAAAAATGATTGTACAGTATTACGTTCCCTTCTGAGCTAGGGGAATCAGAGGGAAGCAACACAACCAGATTGGTATTGGTATAATTATAAGTGGTTTATTTTTTACAGCAAAGTAAACAAAATGGCAGGCAAGCCGCCTGTAACAAACAAAGGCCAAAAGGGCACAGGTAGATAAATACCCAACAAAAGGATGGCTCTAAAAAGTGAGTCTAAACGCATACAGGGTAACTAAATACTCACACTAAATAAAGAAGGAAACAAAACCTCACTGTAAAAGTGGTACAACTAGCAAAGGAAGGCTGTAAGAAAACACAGCTAGGACAACAGTCAAACAATACTAAACTAATCTAAGCATATCTAATCAAACTAAGCTGAGTACAGGAGTGTAGTGGAAAGTTTTGTGGAGTGGTGCGGTCAGAAGCACCTGCAGCTCAACGTCACAAAAACTAAGGAGCTAGTGGTTAACTTCAGGAAGCGGAGTACCGCCCAAGCCCAATTACCATCGTGGGCATGGATGTGGACATTGTGGACAGCTACAAGTTCCTGGGCGTCCACATAGACAATAAACTGGACTGGAGTAAAAACACTGAGGCCCTATATAAGAAAGGCCAGAGTCGCCTGTATTTCCTCAGGAGACTCAGGTCCTTTAACGTCTGCAGCACTATGTTGCAGATGTTTTATGACTCGGTGGTCTCCAGTGTGATCTTCTTTGCTGTGTTGGGGCAGCGGGGTGAAGACAGCTGATGCCAACAGACTCAACAAGCTCATCAGGAGAGCAGGCTCTGTCCTGGGAGTGGATCAGGAGTCGTTGGCAGTGGTGTCGGAGGGGAGAATGCTGAGGAAACTTCTCAGCATTCTGGACAACGGGTCTCACCCCCTGCATGCCACACTGGTTTCCTACCGAAGCACTTTCAGCCACAGACTGAGATCACCCATAACCACCACACAGCGCCACAGGAGGTCTTTCCTCCCAGTGGCAATCAAACTCTTTAACTCTTCACCCCTAAGTAAAGGGCACTGAGAACTCCCACACCAACACTATGTGCAATATACTGTAAGTTCCATCACTGCAATACACTCGCTGCTATATATATAACTATGTGCAATTATATATATATATATAATATAATTATAATTATATTAATATAATTATATTATATTATTATTATTAGTATTATTAATAATGCTATGATAACGTGTAATTACGTAACTGCCACTACGTTTAAATTTTTGCACTATAACTACTAAATACTGCTAATAATAATTGCATTGATTGTGTGACTTTCTATGTTTCTACGTTTCATGTTGTCTGTGGATGTTTAATTGCTATTTTTGCTGCTGTGTTTATTGTGTTTATTGTATTTTGTTACTCTGGCACAACAATTTCCTTCGGGATAAATAAAGTCTTATCTTATCTAATCTAAGCACATCTAATCACAACAATACTGCTAATCACAATAACACGGTCCACACAAGTTAACCCCCAGAACGAAGAACGAAGAGCAAATAGCGAGAGGCGTCTGTTCACTCAACAGAGCCTCCAGAGTGGTGATAGTCCGCGGCATTTGTACTCCTCGCCAGCAGGTGTGCGCGGCGATTGGATGACGTCAATCCAATCACCATCTTCAGAGGCGGACCAGAGGATGGGCAGCCAATGACATTGGGGCAACCACACAGCTAAATGTACATAATCACACACAGCTGCAAACAATCCCAGACAGGTTAACGAGCAGGCAGAAACAGCAACCGTAACAACAGTTTGAATTTTACATAAACTTTTAGACAGCTCAGAAAGGAGCAGACCAAAGTGAGTCCTGTTCCTGAAGTTAGAGGGCTCCAAACACCAGCAACTGTGAGTGTGTGTCATCACTGCTAATCCTCCTGGATCAGCAAAAATAATGCTGAGGGCAGCAAATAGGTCAGGGCCGCTGCTTGTGGGTTTAAATTCAAAGTTTGACATTTGGAAAGATATGAGTTACAGTAAATGTGTGTTGCTTAAAGGATGACCTCCTGCTTGTTTAAAGGGGTCGGGGGTCATGTGAAGGTCGTGCAATTTCCTCACTCAGTTTCCACAGAGGAGAAATATGCACGGTATGTTTGATTGATTTCAACATCAATGATACTGTAAGACATATTTTTTGTGTTAGTAACAAATCTACACTAGCATTATCTTAATTAAAAACATCAAATCTGAACAAACAAACTATAATAGGAGGCGTGTGGTGCAGTGGGTTGTGCGTAGGTGTTCGGATCAGGGGGTCACAGGTTCAAACCCCACTGCAGTCAGCATGTCGTTGTGTCCCTGGGCAACACTTCACCCCAAATTGCTCCTGTGGGGATTGCCCACAGTATTGAGTATTTAAGTCTCTTTGAATAAAAGCGTATAACAAGTAACATGTAATGTAATGTAATAGAAAACTTGAAACAAATGAATAACAACATTTTGTGATGTTTGTGTTCTATAGGTTTTAGTGCATGTAGTCTGCAAAGGCTAAAATCCCTATCTTCCCTCCAGAGGGAGTTTCTGTCCGTACATCCCCCCCCAAAAAATTGATGAATCTTGTACTGTATATTATATAAAGACAAACTGTCGCTTTCACTTTTTTTTCTCATAAATCACAATATTCCTTACCTTTACGCTGAGGTTTGTTCCTACCACAATTTGTTCCCGGAATTTCACTGCTTTGTACACCGCATAGTTTTTGCCGGTTTGTTGCTCCACTTGATTCTTCACCTGTGTAAAAATGAAGTAAAAATGTATCATTAGGCCAGACCAGAGGGTAGTCTGTGGAGCTTGTGAAGAATGAATGTGGATTGAGAACTCACCGCATCACAAATCTTCTGAGTGTCCTCAGTAGCGTCCTCTGTCCCGCTCCATCCTCCTGCCATAGCTTGATCTGCCATTGTCACTGAGAGAAGTTAGTCAACTGTCAAGTGTCTCAAGTGTTTTGACTTGTTATCAAATGCATGCATATATTTATACAGAGCCCACACCTTCATGTGGGGTGAGGCTGCAGGTGTATCCACAACCCTCACATGATCCTGATGAATTCAGATTATTTCGGATGAAATATTATCTAGATTCTTGTGAAGGCTTTGATAAAACATTTATGAAATGCACTTCCTTCTCCAGAGTGGAAAGTCTTTACTTATGCAGTTTTTTTGGGGGGGGTTTTCTTTTGTCTTTGTTCTGTTATAACCGTTATAACGCCTATGTTTAAAGTGTGGTCAAGCCCCTTTGTATTCCGTTTGACTCTGTTTGCTCACCATTGTTTTATAACTCCCAATTTGATAACATTTGAGAAATGCCTTTCCAGGGAAGTCAAAGTCAACTGACAACACTTCTTTTAGAAATCATAAATTAATAAAAGCAAATGCAACATAAGAGCCACAACAAATACATGGACATTCTCTTTTTCTGCTTTCTAACACTAAATATCCTCAGCTCACATAGACAGAGGTCTTCAGTCACTGTTGGTGTGTTTCCTTGTCCCGTTTGACTCACCCACCCACCCAATTGATAACTCCTAAGTATTTATACACAAAAAAATGCATTTCATTCTCCAGGGAAATCAAAGTCAACTTTATAGAGAGTTCAGCCTCCTGACAGCCTGGTGGAAAAACTAGTCGGGAAGAAAGTAGAGTACATACATCCTAAACAGATGTGTATTAAATCAGCAGGGGACATTGACCCCCTTTCCTCAGGCACCTGGCTGGATTTGTTGTTATGGCTGGTTTGACCTCAACAACATGGTGTCAGGGTTGGGGAAAAATAGGACCCAAATGCAGATTGAGGAGGAAACAGGTTTCAAAAGTAAAACAAAAGGCGAGCTTTATTTTCAAAAGCTGAAAAAACAAGAATCCATGAACAGGTACGAAGTAGCATCCAAACAAAAGGTGACTGTGACCAACATGAAGGGAGACATGAACGACAAAAAATGAACCAACCCCGAACACAAGAAGAGACAAGACTAAATACAGGGAGAACAGAATAGCAAAATAAAACCATGACAAGACAGACCAAACTAAAACCGTGACATAAAACTAAGATCGTGACACATGGTTTGACAGAGACTGCCGGAAAAAAAATGGCCCAAACATCTGAGGTGGTGAAGAGAGAGCGAAGACAGGGAAAACCTGACAGCTCAGAAAGGAGCAGACCAAAGTGAGTCCTGTCTCTGACGTTAGAGGGCTCCAAACACCAGCAGATGTGTGTGTGTGTGTGTGTGTGTGTGTGTGTGTGTGTGTGTGTGTGTGTGTGTGTGTGTGTGTGTGTGTGTGTGTGTGTGTGTGTGTGTGTGTGTGTGTGTGTGTGTGTGTGTGTGTGTGTGTGTGTGTCATCACTGCTAATCCTCCTGGAGATATCACCAAAAATATTGCGTCGATCAGCAAATAGGTCAGGGCCGCTGCTTGTGGGTTTCAATGAACAGTTTGACATTTGGAAAGATATGACTTCCAGTAAATGTGTGTTGCCAGGTGTTGCTTTAATGATGACCTCCTGCTTGTTTAAAGGGGTCGGGGGTCACGTGCTGGTCGTGCAATTTCCTCAACCAGTTTGCATTTTTTGCAAGATGTGTTCACTCCCTGATCTCCACAGAGGAGTGTTCCTCCACACTCTGCAGAAATAGGTTAGATTGATTTCAACATCAATGATAACAGAGGTTTTTTAAGTTAGAAACAAATCTACAGTAGAATTATCTTAATTACAAACATCAAATCTGAACAAACATAAACTGTAATAGAAAACTTGAAACAAATGAATAACAACATTTTGTGATGTATGAACCTCTCTACAAAAAAAGGAAACAATTTGAAACCACATTTTTAGTACATTTTATTTAATTTAAATGCATTTATAGCAAACTATTTATAAATTACTTTTTAAGGATCATTCATGTAGGTTATTTCTCGTGACTGTCTCTGCCACTTTGTTCCTCTATTATTTATGACGGTTATTTAAACAGAACAACTAAACTATTCCTCCTAAAATAACTTCTGGGATCTGATTGTGAAGTTGATTTAAGTGTTTAAATTATGCTAAACCTTAACTAATCCTTCCACTTATAACAGAACAATTGATGATAGGCAACATGTGTGTTGTTGTATTTGTTAATCCCTGGACTTTACACCTCAATCCTCCGTGTTAGTTTCATCTTGTGACTGCTGTTCCTCTTAATCACATGGTGTCTGTTCCTGAAATTGTGTATATATCAATCGCGTTTGACCCTGCAATACATTTACTTTAAAGGGTCCCTATTCTGCTCATTCAGTTCATATCAGTATGTAGTGTCTCTACTCTAAAGAATTCTCTGCTGCTAATGTTCAGGTGTATATCAGTATGTAGTGTCTCTACTTTAAAGAGTCCTCTCCTGCTGATGTTCAGGTGTATATCAGTATGTAGTGTCTCTACTTTAAAGAGTCCTCTCCTGCTGATGTTCAGGTGTATATCAGTATGTAGTGTCTCTACTTTAAAGAGTCCTCTCCTGCTGATGTTCAGGTGTATATCAGTATGTAGTGTCTCTACTTTAAAGAGTCCTCTCCTGCTGATGTTCAGGTGTATATCAGTATGTAGTGTCTCTACTTTAAAGAGTCCTCTCCTGCTGATGTTCAGGTGTATATCAGTATGTAGTGTCTCTACTTTAAAGAGTCCTCTCCTGCTGATGTTTAGGTGTATATCAGTATGTCGTGTCTCTATTTTAAAGAGTCCTCTCCTGCTGATGTTCAGGTGTATATCAGTATGTAGTGTCTCTACTTTAAAGAGTCCTCTCCTGCTGATGTTCAGGTGTATATCAGTATGTAGTGTCTCTACTTTAAAGAGTCCTCTCCTGCTGATGTTCAGGTGTATATCAGTCTGTAGTGTCTCTACTTTAAAGAGTCCTCTCCTGCTGATGTTCAGGTATATTTCAGTATGTAGTGTCTCTACTTTAAAGAGTCCTCTCCTGCTGATGTTCAGGTGTATATCAGTATGTAGTGTCTCTACTTTAAAGAGTCCTCTGCTGCTGATGTTCAGGTGTATATCAGCATGTAGTGCCTCTACTTTAAAGAGTCCTCTCCTGCTGATGTTCAGGTGTATATCAGTATGTAGTGTCTCTACATGTCTCCATCCTTTAATGTTCAAAAAGCTCTTTATTGTTCTCATACTGTCTGTGCTGCAGCACCTCTTTTCACCCTCTGTCTGAAACCAGAGCCCATTCTGCTCTGATTGGTTAGCTGGCCGGCTCTGTTGTGATTGGTCAACCGCTTAGAGATGTCCCGCCCCTTAGCCTATTATATACAATGTGTTGCAGCGCTAACCAATAGGAGTGTGAGTATTTCATAGTGATGTCACTATGTTCCGGAAGTAAACAAAGGAGTCCAATGGCGTTTGTCGTTGTAAGAACCCTCATGAGAACCATTTAAAAACCTATAAACCTTTTTGATATATTAGAAGAGATGTTTCCGTATACAGCAGTAGGGTACAGAGGTCAAACACTTATTGACATGTCAGTTTATTACTTTTGCCACTCACTGTTTTCCAAATCCTGTGATAGTGTCAACTGTTTCTGCTTGTCCTCCTTTCAGTAAACTTTGAGATGAGGACTTTAGGAGTAAATAATACACAGTGTACACTGACGCCATTATACTGGTAGTAAATCCCAAGAAAAAGGCAATCTTCTTAAAGTATAAATGCAAAATCATCAGGACACACAGTTACTGAATACATCTGATGTTTGTCAAACAGATTTAAAATTATAAACATGAACTAATGTCCAGACTGTTCCGTGTTCAGTGGGACTGATTACAGTTTACATAGAAATCATTTTAATCATACGTCAAACAAACTGCAGCTTCAAAGGGTAGATCATCCAGTAATGAATGGACTGCGGTTTGTTTTCATTGCGTCTTTGCCCCACCCTTTTTTATTCACAATACCTGAGAGTTGTAGACACACACCTTGAACCCAGCAGAGATTTCACAATTCAGATCCCACAGAAAGAAAGACAACACTTGACATTTCAGAAAAGAATCTGGTCCATTTATTAATTCACTTTATATAAAATAGTTACATCCTGATTAATACAGTATTATTCTGTAAGATTAAAAAAAAGTGAGGAATGGGAACTGCATTGTTTTATAGACTAAACCAGGAGTATTTGATTATAACTGTGATAAGAGCAGCCGTAGGCACTGATGCGTTGTTTTATTTAGGATCTTATTAGAAGTACTCAATAGGGTCGCTGTGGCTCTTTGATTGCTGAATGGCACTCAGTTCTGTCCCTGATCCCTGATGTGGGAGCTTTTCCCAAACACGCAGGTGAACGTGATCCTCCTCTCCAACATGGACCTGCAAGAAAGTAAAAGTAGAGCGTTATGAGATCTTGGCAAATAGGAGGCAAAAGAACCAGCTGTAAAACAACCCTGACATTCATCTCTTTCTATCTCGTAGGTTGGAGAAACCGTCTAAATCAAAGATTGACTGACTAAGTACATTTACTCAAGTATTGTAGTTAAGTACAATGTTGAGGTACTTGTACATTCCTTGAGTATTTCCATTCTATGCTACTTTGTACTTCTACTCCACTACAATTCAGAGGTTAATGGTGTACTTTTACTCCACTACATGTATTTAATACCTTTAGTTACTTTGCAGATGTGGATCAATGATGTGAAATCTAATCAAGTGTTAAATCAGACTTTAGTTCCACCTGGAGTAAATCCACAAGCTACCCTGCATTATACAAAGTCATTCAAACTAGCTGCACCTTTACCAGCTTTGAGAACACTTTCATGATCAATCATTATAAAACATATCATATATGCCATATATATATATATATATATATTTTACTTGTAACAGAGTATTTATACACTCTGGTACTTCCACTTTCACTGAAGTACAAGATCCGAGTACTCCTCCCACCTCTGTTTATGATCGCTTTAATCTCACTTGATTTTTGCTAACCCTAAGTAAAAGTGGTTTCCGGGCAATAATGCTTTCTTAGTAAATGATTATTACCTTGATGAAGTAGTGGGTCCCAGCCACAACCTGAGTGGTGTAGCTCTTGGCTTTGAAAACCTCATATTTCTTGCCTGCTTTCTCCTCAGCAGCGGCCTTTACCTGAAGGGAGATGAAAAGGCAGCAAAATTAAAATGAAACTCAAATCAATGTTAAATAATAATAACAATAGACCCTTTCTTTGTTTATTTTTCTACTTACCCCATCACAGATCGTCTGGATTTTTTCATCGGCCTCAGTTGGAACATTAGAAACCCCTCCACACATCATTCCCTTTCCACACGACATCTTGTGACAGTCTTAGTGTCGAAATATCAGCTAAAAAACGAACAAAACGACTTGTTTTTATTGCTGTCAGTAAGACGTTCCTACAGACTGAGTCAGGGAATCATGTGACACTGTTGTTTGGATTATACCACTGACGTAGGGGTGTTTGCTTTTAAAAATGGTGTCACAAACCAAATAAAACAGCCAATAATGATTCTCAGTGTATCCACTCGGTAGTTGCTTTTATTTCAACAATCCATCGTCTTTACAACCATGTAGGAAGTTTCTCAATATAAACATTAGTATGGCCTTTCTCTGTGTTCCCCTCTATATAGATGATATGGTTCAGTCCGAGGCGGGGCTTTGTTTGCGTGGTGACAGCTGACTATGATGTTTAAAAAAACATTGCTGGTGACCAGACAAAAACAAAAAAATCATTGCAATCACGAGTTTTGAAGATACAAAATGAGTCAAACAACTTGCAAACAGCTGAGCTTTTTTTTTTTTTCTTCTTCTATTTACTTCCTGTTTTCCAGTGATTTTGCGGTGGAGCAGATAGAACAACTCCCATAAACAATGCAAAAGACTGGTTTTTTCCATGATTAAATCAGTTTAAAAGAAAATGTTTTTCTTGACAGTGGATGAAAAATTAAAGTTTCTCGGACTAGAAATAGATGTTCCATTCCTCTTTCTAAACAAACACTTTGACTATAGGCTATACATCACTCAACATGCCAGAGGTGATGATTCACCCTTTATCCATACATCCATTCATTTCTTATAATGTATGCATGCGTTTGTGTACTTTGTGAACACATGCAGACATTGTGCTCATGCTAAAATGAAAAGCAGTATAATGTGGGATAACCACGGAATTATGCTCTCTAAACGTAAAACTTCATAAAGAAAATGTGACTTTCTTCAAGCAAAATATTGCATACACAAATGTGGCCTTTCAAAAATGTTCCCAGTATTTATTGCTTTTTCTAAATAACATGTAATTATACAAAAATAAATATTAATTGTGCAAGAGTAAAAAAAAATACAATTGCGCACGTGACCTTTTTTTCTGTTTTATATTCATAATGCCCTCGGTTTTTTTAATGAATGTACTGAACATTAATGTTTATCTGCCCTTTTCTGATTGTATTGGAATGATTGGAATACTTGTTCAATGTGTTAGTAATTAGCCTTTCCCGCCTGAAGATGGCGTCCAATGCAAATTTATTATGGCACATTTAAAAGAAGAAGAAGAAGAAGAAGGGTTGTAATCTGCGCAATGTTTATTCTCCCCAGCAGTCTGCAGGGGACAGTTGTCTTCACCATGTTCTCCTACCTGCTGTCTCGGAGTTTCTGCCAGGTTGTTGCGGAAGTAAACCGCAGCTCTTACCCGACATTTGGCTCTGTTTTACGGGCTTTCACAACCTCCAGTCCCACCTTTGGAGACGCATCCGAAAATGGTAAACATGCTCAAACACTCAGGTATAAACAGGTCCAACAGGAAGCATTTGAATATTCCTCGTTGCCTTTGTGACAGTGTCTCTCAATCTACTGTAATGAAATGTAACCTTGAATGCTGTTTGAGTACTTTACACTGTAAGAATAATGTTTTGAAGGCATTATCAGGGGCTGCCTATGCCTCCTGCCAGCATTGTGACTCTGAATGGCCTGCAGTGTATTCTGTTATTGTCTCAAACACAGAGTTTGGTTGACTCTGGCATTCTGTTTCAAGTGCAAACCAATGGTCTGTCCGTGGTAGGGAACAGGTCTAGTTTATCCTCACAGCAGTGACCAGCTCGGATAAACCAATGGAGGGTAAGAGTGTAGGCTTTTACAGGCAGCAGGAGCATGAATTAAATTGGTCAAAAGGTGTATTTTCCTGTACAATAAAGTGTAATCTGTCATGTTTCCCCCTCAGCTTCTGTGGTGACCTACTCTCAGCTGAAGACTATGCTGTCCAGCGGAAACATCCAGCTGTTTGATGTGAGAAATCCTGATGAATACCAGGCTGGACGCATTTCAGACTCTGTCAACATCCCATGTAAGCGTTAACACATCTGGGATGAAAGGGGCCTGTCTATGTTTTTTTTAAATCTTATATTGTTTGGATATCAGTGGGCAGCCTGGAGGAGTCCCTGAAGCTTTCCTCGGAGCAGTTTCAGCAGACATTTGACATAAAGCCTCCTGGGAAAGATGACGACAACATCGTGTTTCACTGCAAAAGTGGCAGCAGGAGCTCCAAGGCGCTGGACATCGCCCGCCGGCTGGGATTCAGCAGGTAAAGGGCACAGTGTGCACCTGTAGTCCAATTATTACATCACCTTTTTAAAGGGCAGGAGTTATTACCTAAAGAGCAAAAAAGGGAAGTGACTCAGATTGCAATCATGTAGGAAAATGTCAACCACATAATGTGCTTCATCGGAGCGCTATACGGTTAATGGCTCATATATTCAATCATGAATCCGTCCTGCTGCATATTACAGTGCAGTGTTCTCATACCCTGCTTTGGTTTGTTGAACGCTGCATGACCTTTTTAGTAGAAACAGCAACACCAGTGATCAGAGGCTAAGCTCTTCTCTTCATGCTTCTTCTTCCCAGGTCCAGACATTATAAAGGAGGATACAGTGAGTGGACCGAGCTAGAAGGAAACTGAACCCACGCTGAGTGACATCTTTTTAATACAGATAATACAGAATATAATAAAAGTCTGTATAAGTTACATACATATTAACTGCTACATTATAGGTGAATGCCACTTTAAAGACATACTTATCTGCCATGTTACATCTTTATAGACACTGAATTGAAACCTGTAATATCTAATGTTTTTGCATGAGCTGTGTACCTTTTTATTCCATGGCAATAACTATGAAGGTGCTTGATGTTGATTAAATTATATACACATTTTAACTTTCTGTCTTTGTACATATTTTTTGTAGTTTGTCCTAATTCTGCTCTAGAAGCTAATTTCTTACAGTTTTTCCACTACAGTATGTCGAAATGTTCTTAGATCAAAATCCTTGATCCCTGATTGGATAAATTATATTTGGATAACTTGCACAAACTTACAAAAAATGTATTATTATTACTACTTGCTGTTGTTAAATGCTGCCCCCAAGAACTCAAGATAAAAAAGGAGTGAGTAATGAAATACCAATGTTTTAATTTTGGGGGTAAAGTATTCCTTTAACCAGTTATTCTATGCACACTCATAATAGAAGTATTTAATGTGAAAACGGACTGATTTGAATACTGTGTTTGCATTGAGTTGTAGTGCAGGTTATAAGCAGTTACATCCCTTGGCCATTAGGTGGCAGCAACATTTCACCCAAATTTTTATCTCCATTATTCCACCCACTGTCCTTCTGTCATTAGTGTAGCCGTGCCCTCTCAGGCCTGACCTTCACTAAAGCCATGCATCCTGTGAGCTGTCAGGATCCCAATCTGCCCCGGGATCAGAGGTGACCATTCAGAGGGTGGGGGGCGGGCCCACTTCTCCTTCACCCCACTCAATCTCATCGGGGCTATTTGCAAAACACCAACATTGCAGCAGGTGTGTGTGTGGAGGAATCAATGATCTGTTAAGTCTCTCCATGGAGGAAATTCATTCTCTCAGTAACCATGAAAAAAAAGAAGCTGGGACAATTTAAAAACCTTCTTTTTTTTTTGCACGTTTAACACATGAATCACACAGCCTCTTAAAATAAAATTACACACTTCCAGGAGCAGCCGTTCACGTGGGACAGACAGATTGATTTCCTGAGTGTTGCACGACACAGGCGTAAATGGAAAGCAAGTGACGTCTGGATTTATTAGATGTTGAATGAGTGAAGACACCGCTGTGCACTCATCTTAAGTCACAATTCGGCATGCATGTCACACACCATCACTTCTGACAAGTTCCTAATGTATGGATTCACGTCAGCTGCAGTTAGGATTCTCCTCGCTGCAGCTGCTGCTCACAGGAGATATTAACCTGCGTGCAGCTGTGGAGAAGAAGGATGGCTGAAATGTCCAAGGACATCTGGACACTTTAGCGTAAGTTAAAGCACAAACCGACTTCAGGTTGGTAGTGAGAAAAATGATCCGTTAGGGCTGTTTGTCAGCTGCTGCAGCGACGTCGAACAGATCATCACCCTCCTGCTGCTCACGGCCTTTTTAAAAGATGCACTTCATGGGAGGCACAATGAGTGCATTGGTTAAAAATAGCAATATCTGGAAACATGTGGTTTTCATTTGCCACCCTAATGATGGATAATGTAAGAACACAAAGGTCTATAGAATTGTCTCTGATGTTGATGAATACATTGGACTCTTTGCAAGCTGGAACCGGTTAGGATACAAACACCTTCCCTCGAACACTTCCCATTGATATCATTGTTTGTTTGGTGTGCTCGGATCCTGCAGGGGGTTTCGCTCTTATCTTAAAATGCCATGTTGGAGATAGAGGAACAGAACACAGAGGCTGATTGTGATATTTGCTGTACTTCTTATCTGCAGTGGGCTTTTTGTGTTTTTTCTTGTGTAAAAAGGGGTTGTGTGGGATACCATATAGATAATTGTATGCATAGACTAGCCTGACCTCCTTTAAGCTAGGTTATACTGATCCTGTGTTATGATGTCACTTCCAGCAACCCAGACTGCATGGTTCAGGGTCAGGTTAAGGACTTCAGCCGTGGGGCAGGACTGAAACACATTCAGCATATTCATATTTGTTGTATCATAGAAAATGTTAATTTACGTGAGAAAAAAAACAACGTTGACATTGAACTGTTCTTTGGGTTGTAACAATAAGTCACCTTCATTTGCCACTGCAGCCCTAAACGCGCATCTAAAAGGGAGACACCTGACGTCTCCACAATTACGCGTGCCTCCCGCGTCACGAGGCTGCAAAAAAGTGTAACAAAAATAAAACGCCCAACACGTGTTACCGACATTCACACAGCCACACAGGGTTGGTGCAAATGTAGATAGTCAGTGGTTCATTTGGAGCTTCCCACATTCACAGACCGCTGTGCGCAATGGCACGAGCGCTCCTCCCGAGCGGGGCTGGGCGGGATAACCGGATAACTTTCCCCTCTGCCTGGAGGGTGCTTTTTCTCGATGGCATCTGATGAATTATCAACTGGGAAACAGTAACTGGTATGTACGACTGTTTACTTTACGCACACTAAATCAACCTTAAAAGCCTGTGGGAAGTTTCCTGTTACTGTTTTTTAAATAAAATTCTTATCTGCCGATTTTTTTGCTTTTTTGTGTTGTGTGTGCGCTCTGAAAGGTGATCATTGCAATGATCCCTCTGTTACTGGACTGTGTTTGATCTCGAGGCGTGATAATGGAGCCCGATAAGAGGCTCTATCTCGGGCATTTAATTGAATTTAATGATTAGGGTTAGATTTGCGCAAATTAGTCTTCCTTGGCATTGCAATTTTGGAAGAGATAAAATGTCAAATGATTGATCTGAGTAAATTGATTTGCTTGATGCTACATTCATTATAAGCTTCATATTGATATAAGTAGAGTTATATCGTGACCTCCTTCCATTTCCTATGGCTGCAGAGCACACACACACACACACACACACACACACACACACACACACACACACACACACACACACACACACACAAGCTCGCAATTGAGGGTCCATTCATGTCCAGATCACAAACACGTTTAGCTCAGAGTTCTGCACATTAACATTGGTTCATATGAGAGGGAAAAAAGAGTGACAAGGGGAATCAGTTTCCATTTCCACTTGAGTTACAATATACAAACAAACCATTCACTGCAGCACTCGGCAGCTTTGTGTCACGTAACGAGTGCCACTGGATGTAAATGAATGTGTTTGTGGTTTTATGATTTGCCATCCTGCGACCTGTCACACCTGACTTTGATGAACTCACTCCTATCCGGAGGCTTCAATAGGACGGGTATCAGTGGCTGTTTCTGCTTCCTCTCTTGTTGATAATGACACTGGAGCCATTGAGTGGAGTAACAGACTGAGAACATCTTTAAAAAGCCTTACTGGGTTCGAGCCAGGTCTAAAAATGATCTCAGCTTCTGCCTCTTCATTTCTGTCGCAGGAAGAGAGACTGCATGAGATGGATCCGTGTGTTGAACATGCAGACACAGGTGTGAGCACTAACAGCAATGATATGTGGATTCAGGCCAGGGAGGATGGATTGCGAGGAGCAGAGCCGGGATGGCAGCCAACCAGACCTCTGAGACTGGACTTATTAGCACTCCCTCATGAGCAAACCTCCCCGACACAGCTCAAAGGCAAACTGCCAGCCCCTCATTGAAGTCACCATCTCTGCTTTTGGAGTTTGCCGTATTCAAAGTTGTTTATAGGAAGGAACGCTATACATCTGAAAGAATGGCGCTGAGGAATTTTGCTGTTCAGAGCATTAATCTCTGCTGAGTCTTTTATCGAGTTCCTTAACTGTAGAATCCAAGGAGCTTCAGGAGGCATCGATATTTGCTTCATTTCTCAATCAGCAGGGGGGGGGAAAGCACTTGAGCAAGTGTATACTGCAAAGAACAACCCTGCAGGGATGCTTTTCAGCTGTTTTATTTATTAGTCTGACTAATGTTACTAAAGGAGCCAAGAGATGTTCCCCAGCGGGCCTTCGACCTGAAAAGATGCCGCCACCAACATCTGAATGGTTTAGGGCCAAATACATTTCTGATCTTTGTATGAACCACCCAGGACTCTCAGGTCTTCTGGGACGGGTCTGCTTTCAGTCAAACATGGAAGCAGCGTTCAGTTATTCAATTCAATTCAAAACCTTTATTTATTTAGGTGAAAACCCATTGAGATCATTGACCTCTTTTTCAATGGTGACCTGCTGATTATTATGCTCCATATTTCTTGAACAAACTAACAGAATCCTTCGTGTCCGCTGCAACTCTTACGAACAAATCCAGGCTGAAGACTTTTCTCTCTGTCGCTGCTTTTAATTGAACTTTTCACATCTCCGCTGCACTATCTCCTGATGCTCTAAATGCTGTTTATGCACTTTGAATTGCCTTGTGTTGAAAGGTGCTATATGAATAAACTTGCCTTGCATTGATGGTGAATGTGCCACCCTTTAATCTAAAGCAGGGGTGTCCAAACTTTTTTCTGCGAGGGCCACATACATACAAATATACGAAGGGCTGGGCCACTCACTAGAGGTATATTGCCTCATAAGTGAAGTTATAAGTCAGCAAAATCAATCAAATGTAAATTATGCTTGTTACTTGAATATGCTTTAGGAAAACAAACAGCCTACATCCCAGCTCTCCAGAGGGTTTCATTTATCTTGTTGGCAGCTCATTCCTAAATCATGCATAGAGGTCACGACAGTGGACAGCTATTCAAAAGGTGTTTTCTTGTATATGCATTGTTTTTTTTTGCATAGTTGCACCATCAGCCACTACATAGGACCCTATTGAATCATCCCACACACTGCCCCTCAGTGCCAAGTCAGTGTAAGTGCATGATACATGTCTCTAAACCAAGATGGACGACAGAAAGCCACATGGATCAAGTCACCCATCTATATCTTGCCAATCCTTTGCTGGAAAGCGTCCCCTGCAGGTATAAAAAATGTGGTGACATCAAGTAACAACTAAGGAATCATATAATCATAAATTATCAAAGTATTGATTTTATGTTTGCAGGAAATCATGATTAACCACCTGTCCACTGCAGGGGACGTCATGCATCACTGGCTATATTTCAACTACAATGAATACTGGTACTGCTGCTGCTGTACCCAGGGCCGTCCCTCCCTACAGGCAGATCATGCAGACTGTGTGGGGCCTCACCTTGTGGAGGGGGCCACACCTTGCGGAGGGGGGCCTCATCTGAGGCGCACCTATGCGCTTATGTGGCGCAATTAGGGTGGCGCGGCACGGTTTCGCCGCTGCGAGGCTCCACTAGCACTCATCAAATAACTGTGCGTGGGGCCTCAAATTGGCCCCTGGCCCTGGTTATTCTTGAAAATACTTCATCTTTAATATCTTTTTGGGCCGTAAATCAATATACTTATGTTATTATGATGTAATTTTAAGTTTGCACATCTTTATTTATAATTTTTTCAAAATGTACATCTCTTCAGTTCAAACCCTGAAAGGCATACTGTCCACCTGAGTGGACATATAAATATCTCTTTGAAAAAACTAGATTAAAAAAAAAAAAAGTTCAAATCTGGTTTTTCATGCGCCAAGAGCAAGAATAACACACAAATCCTGACTGAGGCTTTCATAATTCATGCATGAAAGGGTTAAAACATGAGCCTCAGGTTGCTGATAATAAGAGGAAATAGGAAGGGTATATTTCAAGCTTGTTATATAAATAAGTTATTGGGCTTTTTTATGATCAACTTTTGATTCATGAATATTAGTGATCTAAAGAGATGCGAGAGGAACCAGTAGAGGTTATGTTGTGTGATGAATGGATAAACACTAAACTCTGCCCTTTCCCTTTGGTAGGTCTGCCGAACATCTCATCTCCCATGTCACCGGGACGTCTCCATGGCGATGTTTAGCAGTGCTGAGCGGGTCTGGAACGAATCGGACCGCCTGTGGTGGGACTCGGAGAGGAACGAGAGCTCAGAGGCGTCAGAGCAGGATGAGCGTAACTACTACGCCATGCTCTACTCGCTGCTCATCCTGGCCATCGTGTTTGGAAACGTACTGGTGTGTATGGCCGTGGTGAGGGAGCGCTCCCTGCAGACCACCACCAACTACCTGGTGGTCAGCCTGGCTGTGGCCGACCTGCTGGTGGCCTCGCTGGTGATGCCCTGGGCCGTGTACCTGGAGGTGAGGAGCTCAGGGGGTCTGAATGTTGAGTGGTTTTCAGTGTTTCATTGTCTCAGGTTTCCTACGTCTTACAGTTTTCCCATTGCCCTAACTTAGTGATGATGCCCAGGTCGACCCGGGTTGATCTGTGGGTCACGCGGGTTTTGTGGAGCTTACTAGAAAATATTTTAGGGGATTCAGCAGATTTGTCAAAAAGGGGCAAAGACGTGCTCTGAATAAGTTATCAGAAACTTACAGGAAGTCCACCTTACACCTGTTCTTCCTGTCTATATCTCCCTCTGTCGAACAAGCACTAAAGCACTTCAGTCTGTTGACTCTGTTTTTGTCTCAGACCTCAGCACTTAAAATAGTGCTGACACATTAATGCATACAGTTTGCAGATAGTTGGTTGTTTCAGATGGTTGATATGGATCTTTTTATGGATTAGGCAGTGTGCTTCTTCTCTAACATCATTTAACATTTAAAGCAAACGGTTATCATAAGCTAGCATGCAGCTATTTCCCTCAGGAGCTCCAACAAGCCGTTTAGGACAGAGAGTGAATACTCAATACTCAATACTCAACACAGGCTCATGGCATTTCGTGTTCACCGACACGATTTCCCCCTTTTCTTCGTGTTGCACAGCACGATTTTAAAAGCAATGATAACAAATTAGAAGGAAAAACAGATTACATTTTTTTTTCAGTATTCTGACACAGAACGATTTTAGAAGCAATTTATTTCTACCGGCAACTACATGTTCCGTGCCTGCACCAAATAATAACAAATTAGAAAGAAAATAAGATGACAAAAAATACAGATTTCAGTATTCTGAGGCTCTGAGACCCATTTCTTTTCCTCGCCGACGGCAAAAAAACTCAGACATTAAACAATTTAAAATGAAAAGGGATAGGCTTAGGGTGAGATATTGAGTAAGAACATGTTTTTATGAACCACACAGCTTCTGGTATTCCAAGACCCGACCGGACAAAAAGACGTGGTGCACACGAAACATGCTACCAATAGAAATGCATTGCTTTTAAAATCGTTCTGTGATACGAAAAAAATGCGAAAATCGTGTTGGTGAACACGAATCAATAGATTAAATTAATTTCGAGACTATAACACGAAATGCCGTGAGACTGGGCTGACATACTATACAGAGATGCTGTATGAGAAACCATTTGATTTTGGAACATTGAACAATGTAAATGTATTCTAGTAGACCTCAACAATGGAATTATGATCAGTAGAAATGGCCATGACATGTGGACCTTTAAGATTCTGCAACTAACAACGTTTTTAATTCATTACGTTTATCCATTTCAACTGTTATTCCTTCGTCTTCGACTTTTTAGATTTGTGTAGCCTCTTTGCTAGCTATTTCTGCTTTGTATCCATTCATATCTGCTAATAACATAGACCTTTACTTTCGGCATGTATTTCAAGAGGTGTATCTACTTGGCTTTGGGGAATCACTGAAGGGAAGAAGGGTGAGAAAGTAGAGAAAGCAGAGAGGTTGTGGAAGAGATTGATATTCAGATGCTTGGCAGTGAGTAGCCGACGTTGGAGAGAAAACAAGAAAATTGAGCTAAATTCAAAACAGATTAGGATCATTAGGAACTTATTATCTAGTGACAAGGGCGTGAGTGATGGGAAGAAGATAATGATGATACAATTATTGTAGATTAAACATAATTGCCAGAGCACATATTGAATACTAACACAACTTCATTTTCTTTGGTTAATTGGCTGCGCTTCAAATTATGTTGAAGCAACTGCAAGGGGCAAATTGAAATGTATGTTTGCTGTTAATTCGTATTTGCACGTTAATGATTCATACTCGAGTGGTAATTGTTCATTTTCTCAGCTCACATCCTTCTCTCCAGAAACTCCATTACTTGTACCGAAGACGTGACTCTGAGCATCCGCATTTCATCAAAGTAATACTCAGCATGCGGAAGACACACTGCAGAGGGGCCGTGATTGGGTGTGTGGGTGTGTAATGCCATCCTTTAATCTTGGGGGCAACTGAGTGAGTTGCTCAAGGGCAGGTGTTTGTCCACGTGACGTCTGAAAATCACCTGGTTGAAGTCAAGTAATGTTTAACAAGCAGCCGCTGCCCAACGTTTGCTCACTGTCAGCAAAAAGCTCTATTTCTGACAGTGAGCAGAAAATTCAGCAGCAGGTCAACCATTAAAAAAAACATAATTAACATTCTCAGTGGGCAGAATCTGACAAGTTAAACATGATTATATCCTATGAAAGGTGAATTAAGGTAGCCGGGAACCTCGCCAAGAATCAGTCATGAGTCTCTGAAGGCAGTCATGCAGCTACAGCGTTTTTTATTTCAGATTCAAAGGGTTTAAAATCCCATAAGGAATGAGTCATGAGAAGATGACACAAAGGTACAATATTTCATGATTTAGCAGGAATGTAAAGGTCAGTAATATCTGGAAAACAGCTGCGGGAAAAGCATTTGAGACCAAGGCAAAGACTTTCAAATCCCACAGCTGGCCGTGAACGCACCGTCGCCCGCAGGCTGTAATCTGACGGATGGGGATTAGCTTGTTGTGACCAC
The DNA here is from genome assembly GCF_949606895.1 of Notothenia rossii. Lineage (NCBI taxonomy): Eukaryota > Metazoa > Chordata > Actinopteri > Perciformes > Nototheniidae > Notothenia > Notothenia rossii. Next base: position 20,712,835 of record NC_136911.1, on the reverse strand, counting down.
AGGGTTGCCGGTTGGCCTGCAGGTGTGATTGTGCAGTAAAAGTGACCGAGTATCTCCTGTCCAATCCTGCAGCAGGCACTAATCATGTGCCCTTGAGCAAGCTATACCTTAGCTTTGGATGGTTCTGCTGATGTATGGCTTGTACTTGAAGGAAGTGCGCGCATTGGCAGTAATGACTAAGTGCTCACTTTGAACAATACATCCTGAGGAGCAAATGTGTTTCCTGACTATAGCAGCATCTCCATTTGTTGTCTGGAGATTATTTCAGGTCAAGATTTATCCTTGTTTTTGTTATATATTCAATACAGGAGTGAAAAGGTCCAACTTTTGTGAAGAAAGATAGCTAAAAAAGTTGCATGTCCTTCATGATTATATCAGAAAAAGTATATGCGGGTTTAGGGAGTAGCAGATTACACGTAACAAGGAATAAAGAAAGGCAGGCTTTCCTACACACAACATCTCTGAGCAGAGGACACATTGCATTTGATATTATCCAAAAGTAACAGGAAGTAATCAGGTTACTTTTATATTGTGATGCTACGATTTTTTGACATCTAACTAACTAGGAAACAGAATCAGTTTAAAGTACCTCCCAACCCTGATTTGATATACAAGTTGAACTGTATGTAAAACAGCGTGAGCGCTCTGACAGATCCTCTCCAGCTGCAGTCTCTTAACCTGCTCCCGCTGTGTCTCTTTTTACAGAGAGATTCATCGCTCTTAAGTGCTGCCAAAGTATAGATCACATATGTTCAAACTGAAGTGTCTGCAGAGCCTCACTGAGTCACCCTCATATTCCCACACGGCACACAAGGTTCAATATGTGCCCACATGTGTGCCGCAGCCTTTTAGTGTGAGGGGGTGAACGTGTTAAAACAAGTAGAGAGTGTATATGTGTTGTTTGTATTTGTGCTCTATACTTGAGAGGACCAAATGTCCTCACGAGGAGATGTATTGGACTTCCAAATAGAGAATATTTTCCTTATAGTGAGACAACAAACTCACAGTCTATTTGATTCCTTTCCATAGCATATGGCTTTAGGATGTCTCACACTTGTTGACGCTCCATTATTTCCTTTGTGACATGCATTATGGATCAATAGCAAGCACTTTCATAAACCAATCCTTCGTCTGTATGCTTTTCAGACGCTCTGAGCCTATTCAATGAAAGTAAGTGTATTGTTTGTAGGCGGGTTGAGATTGTGTTTTGTGAAACATTTGAAAAGACAGGACAATGTTCCCATTTCTTTTACAGCCATAGATTGTTTTCTTTTGTCCGTCAAAGCTTGTGATTTATTCATTGTTTTTTGAGATGTTTTAAACAAATATAATACAAAATGTTTAGGATTCGGAAAGTAGGAAGTCTAAATATGTGTTTCTCTCTGTACATTGTGTTCCCAATTCCCTTGTGTGCCCGCCGCCTGCCTGTGGAGGTTGGCGTTGATTCCCTTCTTGGGCTGAGGAGAATCAGCAGTCAGGGGACGGAGCTTGGGTCCAATTTATCTTTGTCAGACAGTTATTAGCAGGCATTATGGAGCCTGAGTGAAAGCCTGTCGGCCTGAGCAGGACTGCACTGGGTCAGTGGTGTTATCGCTTTACCATGGATGGGGGGGGGGGGTCAGTGTCTTCTGGAAATTGAAAATGTTTTCACGGTAATTAGGTTTAACAACAGTTGTGGGTTGTCCATCACACAACATCCACACACTTGCAGCTCGTGTGACAAGATGAACAAGGGACAAAGATATTAAAAAGACAAATTAGCTATATTAAAATCCCTATTAGCATTCATCTTTAGAGGGGTCCTCTCATGCTTTGTGGGTTTCCCTCTCCCGTAGTGTGTTATAATGGATGCATGTAAATGATCTGCAAAGGCTAAAATCAGGGAACAATGATGGGCCTGAAACGCCTCCTTTGTTTACTTCCACAACAAGGGGACATCACTACATCACACTTGCGTTTCTATTGGCTAGCGCTCCAACACATCGTACGTGATAGTCTAAGGGGCGGGACAGCAGGAGAGGACTCTTTAAAGTAGAGACACTACATACTGATATAAACCTGGACATCAGCAGGAGAGGACTCTTTAAAGTAGAGACACTACACACTGATATACACCTGAACATCAGCAGGAGAGGACTCTTTAAAGTAGAGACACTACATACTGAAATATACCTGAACATCAGCTGGAGAGGACTCTTTAAAGTAGAGACACTACACACTGATATACACCTGAACATCAGCAGGAGAGGACTCTTTAAAGTAGAGACACTACATACTGAAATATACCTGAACATCAGCAGGAGAGGACTCTTTAAAGTAGAGACACTACAGACTGATATACACCTGAACATCAGCAGGAGAGGACTCTTTAAAGTAGAGACACTACATACCGATATACACCTGAACATCAGCAGGAGAGGACTCTTTAAAGTAGAGACACTACATACTGATATACACCTGAACATCAGCAGGAGAGGACTCTTTAAAGTAGAGACACTACATACTGATATACACCTGAACATCAGCAGGAGAGGACTCTTTAAAGGTGAGACACTACATACTGATATACACCTGGACATCAGCAGGAGAGGACTCTTTAAAGTAGAGACACTACATACTGATATACACCTGAACATCAGCAGGAGAGGACTCTTTAAAGTAGAGACACTACATACTGATATACACCTGAACATCAGCAGGAGAGGACTCTTTAAAGTAGAGACACTACATACTGATATACACCTGAACATCAGCAGGAGAGGACTCTTTAAAGTAGAGACACTACATACTGATATACACCTGGACATCAGCAGGAGAGGACTCTTTAAAGTAGAGACACTACATACTGATATACACCTGAACGTCAGCAGGAGAGGACTCTTTAAAGTAGAGACACTACATACTGATATACACCTGAACATCAGCAGGAGAGGACTCTTTAAAGTAGAGACACTACATACTGATATACACCTGAACATCAGCAGGAGAGGACTCTTTAAAGTAGAGACACTACATACTGATATACACCTGAACATCAGCAGGAGAGGACTCTTTAAAGTAGAGACACTACATACTGATATACACCTGGACATCAGCAGGAGAGGACTCTTTAAAGTAGAGACACTACATACTGATATACACCTGAATGTCAGCAGGAGAGGACTCTTTAAAGTAGAGACACTACATACTGATATACACCTGAACATCAGCAGGAGAGGACTCTTTAAAGTAGAGACACTACATACTGATATACACCTGAACATCAGCAGGAGAGGACTCTTTAAAGTAGAGACACTACATACTGATATACACCTGAACATCAGCAGGAGAGGACTCTTTAAAGTAGAGACACTACATACTGATATACACCTGAACATCAGCAGGAGACTGGAGAGGACTCTTTAAAGTAGAGACACTACATACTGATATACACCAGAACATCAGCAGGAGAGGACTCTTTAAAGTAGAGACACTACATACTGATACACACCTGAACATCAGCAAGAGAGGACTCTTTAAAGTAGAGACACTGCATACTGATATACACCTGAACATCAGCAGGAGAGGACTCTTTAAAGTAGAGACACTACATACTGATAAACACCTGAACATCAGCAGGAGAGGACTCTTTAAAGTAGAGACACTACATACTGATATACACCTGAACATCAGCAGGAGAGGACTCTTTAAAGTAGAGACACTACATACTGATATACACCTGAACATCAGTATGAGAGGACTCTTTAAAGTAGAGACACTACCTACTGATATAAACCTGAACATCAGCAGGAGAGGACTCTTTAAAGTAGAGACACTACATACTGATATACACCTGAACATCAGCAGGAGAGGACTCTTTAAAGTAGAGACACTACATACTGATATACACCTGAACATCAGCAGGAGAGGACTCTTTAAAGTAGAGACACTACATACTGATATACACCTGAACATCAGTATGAGAGGACTCTTTAAAGTAGAGACACTACCTACTGATATAAACCTGAACATCAGCAGGAGAGGACTCTTTAAAGTAGAGACACTACATACTGATATACCCCTGAACATCAGCAGAAGAGGACTCTTTAAAGTAGAGACACTACATACTGATATACACCTGAACATCAGCAGGAGAGGACTCTTTAAAGTAGAGACACTACATACTGATATACACCTGAACATCAGCAGGAGAGGACTCTTTAAAGTAGAGACACTACATACTGATATACACCTGAACATCAGCAGGAGAGGACTCATTAAAGTAGAGACACTACATACTGATATACACCTGAACATCAGCAGGAGAGGACTCTTTAAAGTAGAGACACTACATACTGATATACACCTGAACATCAGCGGAATATGTCCCTTTTAAATGTAATATATCAGGGTGAATGTATTTCTGGCAGCTTGATCTTCTTTTTTCCCTCACTTGTATCATTGCCCAATTGTTTTCCTTCTGTCTTGCCTTTCTGTCACATGTGCAGGTGTATTTTTCTGTGCGCTCAGTAGGTGTGAAGAGAAACATGTGCGTTGATAATCTTCCTGTCTGTCCTGCAGGTGGTCGGCGGGGCCTGGCTCTTCAGCCGGCTCTACTGTAACGTCTTTGTCACGCTGGATGTGATGATGTGCACCGCCAGTATCCTCAACCTGTGTGCCATCAGCATTGACAGGTGAGTGTGTAATGTATGTGTAATGTGTGTGTATGTCGACTGATATCTGCCGTGACATCTCCAGTATAAATGTCATCCTGTGAGATTTCCATATTTCCCCCTCTTGCTCTTTTCTTCACTTCATAGATATCTCAACGCTCTCGTGGTGGAAGACGCTCTTTCCCCATCTTGTTCAAATCCTCTTGATAGCTGTGTGTATCTTTCTGCATCAGTGTGTGACAGAGTGAGACTCAGTGAGGAGCAGATAGAGGATTTTCTGAACACTGTGTGGGTTTTTATCTCAAGTTTTAGGTTCAGACTCAGGCTTTTCATGCGTCTTATTTCTGCGGATTTGTTTGCATAACTGCAGCAGGGAACCGTGTCGTACATTAGCCGAACTTTACTAAATGCGTCCTGTATTTAAATAATGTATTTGCTTGGTTTTCTTCTTGTGTCACGGTTAATATTTAATTACTCTTTACGGTCTCAAACTTATAACCTGCAGGCAACAACATAACATCCTACATGGATGTGTCATGGGGGATTAATGTGTAAGGCTTTCTCATGGGTGCTTTGACCTGAGTTATAGTTACCAAATGTTTGCTTTGCTTTATGCCATCGTCATGTAAAGTAAAACCATATTCTGTATTTTTAATTGAACATTTGTACATGCCTGCAGGTACATTATGTCTGTTTACACATTTGATAATTATAACCTGCTTCCGAGGGATGGAGTTATTGCCTGAAGCCCTGTGTTCCTCTCTGAATGAATAATTAGACGTCGCCGCAACATCACCTTTACAGTATCACGCGCTTGGTGAAGTGCCACATTTAAGTGAATCTCCGGGGGCATTCTGTGTCATTGATAGTGTTCAACACGCACGCATTACCTTTGTGAGAGCATTGTTTATTTATAAAGTCTCACAGCAGTCGTAACAGGGAGGATTTATCGCCTGTTGAAAAGGAAAGAGTCAAACCGGGCCAATCGGAGGCGGAGACACTGAAATAAAGTTTTTACATTAAAACTTGAAGGTGAGGAGTCTGTTCTTTCAGCGTGGGTCAGGTTTTTACTGCAGTCTCCACTCGGAAGAGTCTTCTTTCATCCTGTAACTCAAGCAGCACTGGATCAATGCATCGCGTACATTATTTCTCGTCTTCTTCACTTTTTCCTCGCTTTAACCTCAGGAGGTCACAGTGATTCAGAGAATACCTGCGCTCCCAGCTCAGCCCTGCATTTCTACCCAGAAAGGGAGCCAGTGCAATTAGTCTGATGAGGACAAACAATGATGGCAGTTGGCTCAAAGCAACGCAACATCACATCCATTTTGGGTCGGGGTCCGGCGTAATCGCTGTTCCTTCTGAGCCCATTTTCCCCGGGCTCATTACACACTCTTGTGTTCTGTGTGCTGATTAACTCTTAAATCACAGCTTCACTTGTATTGCTGAATACCCAAATTGTTTCTAAATAGAAGTGCCTGCTTTGGTGCTCCATTGTTCCTCCTTATTGTTCCAATTTCTCTCAGCAGTGCTTTTCTGGAAGCACTCAATTTCTCACTGCAATTGTTCCATTTCCTGTACTTTATCAGCACTTTTGTCTCCATTCAGAAGTCACCATGTTCTCTCGTTCTCACAGCGAGACAGACTGTAAATGTGTGATTTTTCCTGCAGGTACACAGCCGTGGTGATGCCCGTCCTGTACAACATCACGTATCGCTCCAAGAAGAGAGTGTCTGTGATGATTGGCACCGTGTGGGTCCTGGCCTTCACCGTCTCCTGCCCGCTGCTGTTTGGTTTCAACACCACAGGTGAGGTCAACATAATGACTTCATCTTAATGTCCGGACACATCACACACAGCGAGTCCATTTTAGCAGGATGCAAAATATAATTCAAGTCACGAAAGGCAGCGTGTGACCGGGAAACTCAGGGTCAGCAGTATTTGCCTTTTAGGGTCAGCTGTGGGACATGACATGCAATCTAATGTGGGATTTAAAGGTGCATTCTACTAATTTAGCATGTCAGAGTGTCATGGTCTATACTACTCAGCCTGAGAAAATGTTGTTTAACGTCCAGCCCAGGGGTGTCCACACTTTTTCACTGAGGGCCACATACAGAATAATATATCAAGGGCTGGGCCACTTAGGTATATTGCCTTATCAGTTAAGTTATAAGTTAGCAAAATCAATCAAATGTAGGGTTAAGGTTGGATACAGCTCAGCTCTCCATAGGGTTTCATTCATTTAGTTGGCAGCTCATTCCTTAAAACAAAAGCCTCAGGTAGCTTATAATAAGAGGAAATATGAAGGGTCTATTTCAAGCTTGTTATGTATTTAAGTTATTGGGCTTTTTTTTAGATTTGTTGACTTTAATTGAATGAATTTATTTGAAAAGTGGGCTCGTTAATATATGTTCACATACATATTGAAGAAGTACAAGAACACATTTTATTTGTGGGCCATATTCCATTATACTTTTTTAATTAGCTGAGGACCGATTCAAAATGGGCCGCATTTGGCCCACGGGCCGTAGTTTGGACACTCCTGGTCTAGCCTGACAAAACAAAAAACTCATGACGAGACTGGCCATTTACCCGAGAGCTTGTTTGTATTAAAAGCTGTGTTGCATGTTGAGTTTGAGAGACATGTCCTTATCACAAGGTCATACGGGAGTACACATCCATCTTGTCAGGCTCCAAGTAATACTTTTAAGACATGCAGTCAACATCCTGTGTAGCTCTGGCAGCTGTGGGCGTGGTTAACACCTGCCAAGTTGTTTTTGACCCGTTCCAAATCATTTCCAAAGATGTCCCCTCAGATGGTTGAGTGCAAACAAACCATCTGGTGTCAGGCTAGACATGAGGAGCAGCAGAAGCTGTCGCCTTGGAGTTGTCTTTCAAAGTCACACAAGTTCAGAATATCTGACTACTTGTGTAAAAATGTGTATTTGTACTACATTAAGCTTTAAATGCATGAATTTAATTAAAGCGGCCATATTGTGCTTTTGGGGGTTTTCTCTGCCCTCCAGTTTTTATATAAGTTTTTGTGCGTGTACTGCGAACGGTCCACAAAGGCTAAAATCTGTGTGTTCTCTCCCACACTCGAAAAGAGTTGCTGCAGCTCAGGCAGTATGAGAAAAATAAAGAGCTTTTTGAACATCAAAGCATGAAGACATGTCACAGTAGAGACACTAAATACTAATATGAACCTGGAAATGAGCAGAACAATATTTGAAACGTCACAATAACTCAGTTTAGACCATTTTGTTTAAATCTGTCTCTAAGTGCCTAAACCTTATTAAACAGCAGAACTACATGTCTGAAGTGCCCTTGATAATGATGCACAGCACCCTGAGAGCTTTACAGAACTTGATATATCCGTGACGTTAAGTGCACTGCAGGAGAAATGCTTCTAGGTTTGTTTCCCAAATGTGACTGTCTCACTTTTAGTTGTCTGTTTGTTTTTGAGAGATGTATCTGTGGAGGAATAATTGCGTTTTCCCAGTCAGGTGAAATATGTTTTTTACTTTCAAAATGAGGTTTCAAGTTTCATGTTCAAGGATTCAAGGCTTGTATTGTCACGTGTGCATAGCTACAGTGTAGTTGTGACAATGTGCCAACAGTGCAACGCAATAAAACAGAATTTCTTTTATTTTTTATATATTTTTTATTTGACCTTTATTTAACCAGGATAGCTCTCATTGAGATTAAAAGTCTCTTTTTCAAGAGAGTCCTGACCCAACAATGGTAACAGCACAGTTTCAGACAGCTTTACAGACAATTAAAAAACACACAATCACAACACAGTCATACACCAAGTTTAGCCAAAGCATTTCCAGACACAGCAGGTGACATCTTCTTCTAGTTTTCTCTTGGATAATTCTGAGGGAGGTCTGTTGGTATCACACATTTTTGTGAACAATACAGATGGAATAAGGTCTTCTGTGTTTGTGTGAGGAAGAATGAACGAAAAGTGTAAAACAAGACAGAGAAAAACAGCTATTTTAATTCACATTGCCGGCAGCACCATTGCATGACTGCACATACACAGTGAGGACACAATGTAAAGCTGCTCTCTGGGATGCAGGCATTTGGTTGCTCACAATCAATGCTGGACAATGGCTGGTGATTGCAGAGTTTTTTTGTCAGTATGCACCCAACCCGAATCAGCAAAGAGCGAACAGTGGGTCCTTCATTAACCCTCATAAGAAATGGATTGAAAAACAGCAGCTAAAATCTACAATTACAGTGCAAAATAATCTAGAAACTGAACGTGGGTTGGATCGTGACTGGAAATAGATTGTGTGTGTCCATGCTGGTTCCCATCTTTCTTTGTATTGATCCACAGGAACATCCGCGGAGAGGCCAATCACTTAAGTTTGTTCATGCCTCTGACCTGCATCACACACAGCTGTGCACAGAGCCGCCCCTTTTTCTTTCCTATTTCAATTTGCAGCGTTATAAACTCACTGACGGATATTTAGCTCGGGCTTTTGATTGAAATATGGCTCTACCTTATTATTATGTCAAATCAAATGGGCTCTTAATCTGAATAAATGGTAGATAATCATCAATCAATCAATCCCACCCCCACCTCACTGCTGTGTGATAATATGCAGGATATGAAAGGACAAGTCATCAAGGTTATTTCTTACGGGGCAAGATTTTGATTTATAACCAAGGGAAATACAATAATAACAGGTGAGAGAGGGATTTTAGCCTTTGCAGACCATTTACATGCACACAAACCTAAAAGACACTACAGGAAAGGGAAACAAATCATAATAGGGCCCTTTAATTATTACAATACTTAAGTGTGGCCCTTTGTGAGCGTATTCATAAAAGTGCTGTTCTCCGCAATAATGAAAAAGGCCCTAAACTCCATATTTTGTCATCTCTAGAAGTGACAGGTCATTCTCAAGATGAACAGGGTCAGAGGTTATCTATAAGTTACGCCTTCTGTCTCTTTTACTATCCTGAGGTTTATAGGGGGTTTCGCATTTTAAAGGTCTCCTATCATACTGTTTTTCATCAGTATATTACAGGTCTCAGATATATACAGAGCCTGTCTCTGATTGGCTGAAACACCAAACAGATCATTGCAGCATTACCCATAATCCCCTCTGTTTCAGCCCTGTTTCCAAAGTGCTGATTCTCTGTCTGTAACTTTCATGGATGTATAATAAGAACTGGATACAGCGTGGGAGGCGGGGCCTCATTCATTCCTATGAGAGTTGCGGCGCATGATGATCAAATGGCCCAACTTTTGAGAGAGCGCAACGTCACAGATTACCCAGCATGCCTGAGAAGTACCCGTATGTGCGCTCATAGCACATGCGCAACTTTAACCAAAATGCTCGTTCACATCAAGCACGTCAATTTGCGTACACGTAACAGCACCGCACGTTCATGACAGCATGGTAATTGCTTGTTTTTATGATGGATTTTATATTAACGAGGCGGCAGTTAGCAGCTAGCGGCTAACTAGTAATTATGCCAATGTGCACATCAATCGTTATGTACTTATATTACGCTGTAACAGGATCTAGTGATATCCAAGCAAAAGAGATCATTATTTCATTTAGAATGAAAGAATTATTGCACTGCATATATATATATATATATATATATATATATATATATATATATATATATATATATATACAGTGCAATAAGCTTCTTAGTGCAATAAGAAGCTACAGGGACGTTAATCTAACGTCGGTTATATTAACTTTATTTAATACAACATTTACGGTACAAGATTTAATCATACAGCCCATGTAGTATCATATTTTACAAATGATTAATTACAGCAAACATGTGCAATATCCATTATTACAGCTCCGTGGGATGGCAGTGAGACGATATGGGTCCGTTGTTATTGTGCATCCATGGGTAAAGATAAACGCATGTAGTGCTGAACACGTAACATGAACGTGCCGGGCGGCGCGGTCCCGTGGGTTAGATGCGCGTTCATAATGCAGAGGGATATAACTCTCAGAATAACGTTATTAGCATATTTTTACAACTTGCGGAACGAATGTTTTTAATAAGGGCTATACAAACGTTCATACTGGGTAGTTTATTTAGTTTAAAAAAAATTATCCAACGATTTACAGACCACTCTTTCCCAATGTAAGTCAATGGGAAAAAGTGTTTCCGGGACCAGCAACCAAACGGAAGTTTAGTACCGCCGTTTGGCCAGCACGAATATTCTCATCAGACTCCAGCGCACTTCCTCGGGGCTTGGTAACTTTAGATGAAAATAAGGAGCCCCTCCCCACGCCCCTCTGAGAGACATTTGGTTAAAAAGAACTCGTGCTGGAGGAGATTCAGGTGATAAGGGGGGGGGGGTTACCTTGGTTTCTGATTGGCTAATGGTTACGCAAGCCAAAAATCGTTATGACATCATAAATCTGATCAGCTCATTTTCAGACATAGAAATGGATCAGGACAAAAAGAGAGAGAATCTTTGTTCCTGAAACTTTCAGAGTCTCTTTCCACAGAGGGGACACATGTTGATATAGAAGAGACATGAAGAAGAGGGGACACATGTTGATGTAGAAGAGACGTGAAGAAGAGGGGACACATGTTGATGTAGAAGAGACATAAAGAAGAGGGGACACATGTTGATGTAGAAGAGACATGAGGAAGAGGGTTTTGCATAATAGGTGACCTTTAACCCTTTGTTTTTCACTCAGATGACCCGCTGGTGTGCTCCATCTCCAACCCTGACTTTGTGATCTACTCCTCGGTGGTGTCCTTCTACCTGCCGTTCATCGTCACTCTGCTCGTCTACATCCGCATCTACGTCTTCCTCCGAATGAGGAGGAAGAGGATCATCTTCCGTCAGGCCAGCCGTAAAGTGCAGCCGGGCTCTACTGCACCGTCTGTGGTGAGGACGTTATCTTAGCGTTTCATTATCTCTGCTGAGTTATGGTACTGTGACTCCGAGACATGAAACGACAGCAAAGTGAGGCGTAGGGGAAGAGAAGGGAGCCATGACAGAGAAAGAGACAGAAGAGACAAACGTTAACAAAGATTTGTGTTTTATGAAGCGCTGCTAGATACAGTGGGGCAAAAAAGAATTTAGTCAGCCACCAATTGTGCAAGTTCTCCCACTTCAAAAGATGAGAGGCCTGTAATTTTCATCCTAGGTATACCTCAACTATGAGAGACAGAATGAGAAAAAAAAAATCCAGAAAATCACATTGTCTGATTTTTAAAGAATTTATTTGCAAATGATTGTGGAAAATAAGTATTTGGTCAATAACAAAAGTTCATCTCAATACTTTGTTATATACCCTTTGTTGGCAATGACAGAGGTCAAACGTTTTCTGTAAGTCTTCACAAGGTTCTCACACTGTTGCTGGTATCTTGGCCCATTCCTCCATGCAGATCTCCTCTAGAGCAGTGATGTTTTGGGGCTGTCGCTGGGCAACACGGACTTTCAACTCCCTCCAAAGATTTTCTATGGGGTTGAGATCTGGAGACTGGCTAGGCCACTCCAGGACCTTGAAATGCTTCTTACGAAGCCACTCCTTCGTCGCCCGGACGGTGTGTTTGGGATCATTGTCATGCTGAAAGACCCAGCCACGTTTCATCTTCAATGCCCTTGCTGATGGAAGGAGGTTGTCACTCAAAATCTCACGATACATGGCCCCATTCATTCTTTCCTTTACACGGATCAGTCGTCCTGGTCCCTTTGCAGAGAAACAGCCCCAAAGCATGATGTTTCCCCCCCCCCCCCCATGTTTCACAGTAGGTGTTCTTTGGATGCAACTCAGCATTCTTTCTCCTCCAAACACGTCTAGTTGAGTTTTTACCAAAAACGTATATTTTGGTTTCATCTGACCATATTACATTCTCCCAATCCTCTTCTGGATCACCTAAATGCTCTCTAGCAAACTTCAGACGGGCCTGGACATGTACTGGCTTAAGCAGGGGGACACGTCTGTCACTGCAGGTGTCTTAAGTGGGAGAACTTGCACAACTGGTGGCTGACTAAATACTTTTTTGCCCTACTGTAGTACTTCATTTTCTTTTGTTGTGTACAAACAAATGCGTAAACAACAAGGGAATACAAATGAATCCTGGCCAACTCTAGCAATCAATCTCCCTCGTACAGAAATGTGTAATTTGCGCGGTTGAGATTCATAAATACGATGCAGAAACATGCAGCTTTATGCATTATCAATCATTGCCAGCAAGGCTTTCTAAACGCTGTGTAAAGGGTGTCTTATTAGGAAGTGGTCCCTGATCTATTATATAGAGCTGAGGTCTATTATCCTCTCAAATTAAACCCTTTAGATCTGATTATTGAAAAATAAATCTCTGGTTTTCTTCTGAGTGCTGCTTTATATTTCCCCTCTCCCTAACTCACACTCATTCACGTCATTCATTCTCATAATGACATGCAAATCACAATTTACTTCTATATATTATGGAGGACAGGGAAAACCCTTTACAGAGCTTCATAACTAGCTTAAGAGAAAACACTTTTGTTCCGAATACTGATGAAGCCTTTTTTTCTCATTTGAATGTATTTGTTGGTAAAAGGGTTCAGAAAAGATGACAGAAGGAGGCGAGAAAAGCTGTTCAAGGCTACTCTATAGGTGCAGAGTGAGAGCTATAACTCTCTGATGAACAAAGAGGAAATGAACTGTAAAGAAAAACAGTATCGTGGTTCATAAGAAGTTGACATGGCTGTCAATGAAAACACGAGAAGTGCTCTTAATTAAAAAGGCTGTCAAGTTGCTTATAAATAGACAATTTAATTAGATGGGAATGTGCTCCGTGCTGCCCTTTGTCCTTAGAGGAATGAATACACACAGTGATGGATAGACAGTGAATTACATATAAAGGAAAAGGATATCTCTGCTTCTCTTCTTAGTGTTTATTTCGAGAGCCTATTATATTCCAGTCCATACAAAGCATCATGTCTTCTCATTAAAGTGCTTCTTGCAAGGAAAGCCCAAGAACATGACTGGCATATCCTGCATGAAACCACAACTAAGGCAGCGACCCCAAGCAGACTCAAGTCCCGTCACCCCTACAACAGGAGAGCACAAGAGATGCTTGGTTCCATCCCTGAGGACCTGTCTACAAGGGCATGGTTAGCAACTTCCTGGAAGCAGGAATGGGAGTCGGCTGAGCTCACACGTCTGCACCATCACATCCAAGACCCGGGAGATGGAGTCGAAGGAGAACATCTACCACGCCGGCACTGGACCCTACTGAACCGCCTCCGTACTAGGGTTGGTCGTTTCAAATCATCAATGAAGGAGTGGGGCCTGGCAGACAGCGCAGTATGCGAGTGTGGCGAGCCTGAGCAGACTGCCGACCACATAATCACCACCTGTCCTCTGTACAGACCTCCTTCAGAGGCTGGCCTCTTCCAAGTGGGACCAGAGACGAGAGCGTGACTTTGTGACACTGAGCTGGACATATGACGACGATACACGAAAGAAGAAGAAGAAAGTGCTTCTTCATATGGCGTGTACTTCTGTCTCTTCCTTCTCGTCCACTTGATCACGTCCATGACTCTGGTGTTTGTCCCAGTTACATCTATCATTCATGATGGCTTTAACCTTCTTGTACGTTGCTGTATTATTCAACCCCAAGGCTGTTATGTTTCAAAGATAATGTTGATATAAAAATGATGGCTTTATCTATTAAAAGGGCAAAGATACCAGTTCATGTTCCGTGCATCTGTATACCCTTTTACTCTTCAAGATGATGTGTAAAAAGCCACTATTATTCAATTGGATGACAGCACCAGCAATGGGAGCCTCCTGTGCAATGTGGTCCCACAAGATGTGTCCACTCCATTGCACACTAACTCCCAGTGAAGCCTCCTATTTAACAGATGATCGGTTGTCGTTGAGCCCCAGTTTGGGATCTCATCCATGAGTGCAGAGACTCATTGTGAGATCTAAGCCCCGGAGGAGATCAGCCTGAGGGGGTTACAATGGAAACGTGTTTTGAAATATCATAACAGGACTGTGACTCAGTCAGCGGAAGGATATTGATATGTACTGTAGAAGGAGGCTCGTTTCAAAAGAGACTTATCTTTATTTCTGCAGGGAGCTCTGATGGAGTCGTGCTGCGTCCCGCTCAGAACTGAAAGGGATTGAAAACGTATAAGACGTGCATTTGAATTCATGTCGTTTGACACGGAGACGTCACAAGATTTGTCGCCATCCTCTAACATACATAGGCTGGGTTTCATTGCAATATAAATCTGTTTTAATTAGAGGGAGGGAAATGAATTGATCAACACATAAAAGTAAGCGCTGCTGCACGATTAAAAACGAATTTCTGTTTAGTTAATCCATCCAAGTCTGTGGAGTTTAATTAATACGGAAAGGGTAGCTTACTGATAAATAAGTTAACTCAATGTTATTCAATATGGCTATAAAGAGGCCTTATTGTGCTCTTTGGGCTTTCCCCTTTCCTGTATATAGTTTTTAGTGCATGTAAATGGTCTGCAGAGGCTAAAATCTCTGTGTTCCCTCAGAGGGAGTTTCTCTCCCACACACTGTCAAAGCAGAAGATACAAATATGAAATTATATCAGCACAATAGGGCCCCTTTAATTATTCCTCCTTTAATTTTCGCTCAATCCAACTCTAAAATCAAGTCATTTGTAAAAGGTTTAAAGGTGGGGTATGTAAGTTTGAGAAACCGGCTCGAGATACACTTGTTATATTCCATGGAATGCTCTGAACATCCCGATAGCAATGAATATCTGAAGTGCTTTGACACAAAATCCATTAAAAAAAATCATCCGTGGAAGCTGTGGTACTGTAAAAAGCACGACCAATCATCTGAGCCGGCCCGGCTAAAATAACTGGATGGCCTACCTGCCTGTCAGCCTTCCATCTGTGCACAAACTTATCTCGTGCCCTCATTGGTCATGTGCGCGTTCGTGTGTGTTGGAGGAGGGGCTCTGTAAGGAAGTGGCAGATTTCCTCCGGTCGTGTATTTTCCAATTCTAGCGCACTCGAGCCGGTTTCTCAAACTTACATACCCTACCTTTAAGTTCAAAGACATTTAATGAGAAGTTGTAATTGATTCTCTCTGAATGCTAAAGTTTTAAATTATCTTGTAGCATGATTTAAAGTTACATCATGACTTCTGTGTAAATAACCTTGTTGGTGTAACCCCCCTCTATGGAAAAGCATAATCAATGACTTTCTATACCTGTGAAGTGCTGGGCAGGGGTGTTGGGATGAGATAAGGAGGGTTTAAGCATTTCCTTAGAAATAAATATATCTCCTTCTCAACCTTTAGGAGACCTGTCTACGAGAGGAGACTCCCAAGGCAAAGCAGGACCTGTCCCCTATAAGGATCAAAGTGGTAAGTGCTATTTTAAACTCGAGATCCAAAGCGACCGTGAGAATCTGGAATTTCTTTCATTGCTCTGGTTTTGCTGAATGCAGCGCAGCCTGACTAACTCTCATATTAACTGTGTTGGCATTTTGTGACTTGGTTGCATGCACAGAGGTTCTGTTTTTAGCTTTTGTCTGGCAGCTTGTATGTTCGTGCAAACTTGAGTTTTCTGCTCCGCTACGACGCAGCCCAGGGCTCTGAGAGGGAGCTGCACATTGTGATTCTGAAGCGTGGCTCTCTGCATTTCGTCACCTGGTCGAAAGCTGGGAGATGTGTGTGTGTGCGTGTGCGTGTGCGTGTGTGTGTGTGTGTGTGTGTTGGCTGGACAATATATTAGCAATCGAGATCAGAGAGTGTCACCCCTCAGCAGGTGCACCAATCAAAGCCATCAGAAATGAACTAACATTAAAGAATTCCCCGCAGACACCCTGGCTCCACCTTTCGCCATCCAAACATTGTTGCACTTTAGAGGCCTGTATGAAAAAGGCTCCAGCACA